>NC_136359.1:25967500-26052017 GCF_037039965.1 Doryrhamphus excisus
TTTCTTTAAAGCAGAAGAAGACGATGAGGAGTCCGTTAGCAATTAGAATACTATTGATTAAAAAGAGCTTGTTGGTACCCTCTTCATATACGTACAACCAGATGCTACTTTAGGAGAAGAAAAGGTCAAGTTGTGCAATGATTCATAGTCAAACAAAACAACGGGTCCTAAGACGTGTCCTAGCGAGGCCCCTCACTGAGCAATATACAGTAGGCCTGTACACTGTTACAGTTTGTTGGATGTTGTCCTTTTTGTGTAACACAACCAAATGCATCAAATGGGAACAGGCGTGCAAAAAACTACAGCATACAAGTCTTGTGAATGTTTCATGTGCGATATCATGATATGCATCTACAGTATATGCATGTGAGTGTGTGTACGTAGATTATTGTGCTGAATGTTGTTTCATTTGGCTGAACATAACAAGAGGCTGTTATCTGTGGAATGACAGGAAGAGGGAGTGATAGTTGACAATCTACTTCCTGTAGCGGAGTCTTCCAGCACACCACACCCAGATTATCCTGCAGGCTCTGTTAGTCAGAAAAGCAAACATGTAAGTAATTATTCATGGTCATTTTTTTTCAAGAACATTTTAATTAGGTATTGGTAGAAATCACAAATACACTTTATGTCACTGCATCTTTTTCCCTGTGATTTCACCTTTTCTGGAAGCAAACAAAGAAATGACTACATGGCGACAGAATCACTTACGATGTCCATCTTTGTGTTGCTTCTTTTTCAACTAACTAACTACTCGTCATGATGGTTTTATTTCCAGGGCCTTTTATCTGGGCGGGCTCGTTCCTGCTTCCTGTTGTTAAAGGAAAGACATAAACACGCGGAATTGAAATAGCGCTGGGATAGTTGTCATTTGAAGTGGTAGACACCCTTGTACAGTAATCAACAAGTCAAAGTATTGTCCTGTCTTGACAGGAAGCCAATTTGAGATAGGATGGTAATTACTGCAAAATTACAGGAAGAAGACTTGCATCAGCTATAAATGAACTGTTTATGCTTCCAAGATACAGTATGTCCTGAGTTGGTTTGCTCACACCTCACAGCGCATCATTGGTGCTGAGGCTGGACGCAGTAAGTCAGTCATTTGCCACTTCTTCGAAGTTGCAGCCCAGAGCTGTAACATCTGATTGGCTGTCTGTCAAGACAAGGGACGACCCTTGGCCCAAAAGAGGGTTGTTACTGGTGCCGTTTGCAGTCAAATAACCAGCACATGGCATCTTTTAGAGACGCACGTTAAGAACTCTTAAAAGGCCTCATCTCCTTCAACGACACCAAATTGGCTGTTTGGAATTTGCACGAGAGCACCAAACACGTGACATTGAAAGTTGGAATAAAGTTTTCCGGCATGACGAGGAGGTCCCACCTGATGTGTTTTCTGAGGTTGTGCAGGGGCGTCAAATGGTAGATGGCCAGGTGGAGATGTTGCAGGGAGTATTCCTCATCTCCTTGCCTAACTGGCTTTTTCAACATAACACTGCATACTTTAAAGTGAGAGCTTTTCCCTGCAATTTTTAGGTGAGAATGAAAAAGATTGAGCAATTAATTACAGATCATAATTAATCCCTTAATTTTTGAAAATCTTTTGACGGCACTAATTAATGCGCTAGCTCCTCCACACATGATAGAATGCAGATGCGTGGTCATGTAGAGACAGCAATGACATTCTGTGATGTAAACAAGATAACTGTGTCACTGTGTCTTGTCTGTTTAGTCACTCTTGAGTCACAATGTTGTTCTTTGTCTATACAAACTCTTCTTTGTCTAGTCTCTGCTTCAATTTGCATATTACGCCACTAAAAGCATGCTGTTTTTGTAATCATGACGGCCAGGATTTATGGACTATTGTTTTACCAGTGTTGCTTTTGTTAATGAGGTACTATATCACACATTCCTTCCTTTTCTCTACTGCTTCTCCTCATTAGGGTCAGGAGTAAGCTGGAGCCGATCCCAGCCTACTTCCGGCAAGAGGCGGGGTACCCCTGAACACATAAACAAAGAACCCTTTCCCCTACACACTATAAAACACATGCAATTAGTACAAATGTAACCACATAACCATGCACATTTATTGCAGTCACAATGGAGAAATTGGCTTGATGACTTGCCACTATTAATATTAGTGCTGTTGAGATATTCATTTTTTCAAATTATAATTAATCATGATCTGTAATCGATGCAATTAATCATACATATTTAAAAATATGTCGATATGGTGATGTTGCATTTTCATCTTCATGCGGGTGACGGGACTGGAATGGCAACCAGCTTCCATCCATCCCTTTTCTATGCCGCTTATCCTCACTGCTGGAGCCTACTCTAGCTGTCTCTGGGCGAGAGGTGCATTACCACACCTAGCATGTTGGTGATATGTGATTCAGCAACCGATCTTGTGGTGGAAGCCGGTCTTCAAAAATACAGTGCATCGGAATCCGATCCCGATTCCAAAGATCGGATCGGGCCATCGCTAGTTCATTGCCAATGTCCAAATCATTACAAAAATGATGGTGACTGAATCGACATTTTTGAGGTGAAGTACAAGGAAACATTATTTCAAGCGGAATATTTTGGCTAGATGTTGAAATATCACAACCTATGACAGGGAATCCTTAAGTTCTACGCACGTCTAATACCTTCTGAGGATCAGAAGTGATGAACCTGCATGCATGATCTTGCAAGAATGAGCTGATACGCTTTAATAGGGAGGGAACATGCTTGCTGGGCTCGCGTTTACTGCTGCCTCAGCACTTGAAAACCTGCATTGTGTGTTAGTAGTAAATATTAAAAGTTTCTGACTGGTCTGCAGTTTATCTGTGGCTGAGGGTTGCACTATGTCAGTAATGTGCGTACCTTATGTTTTTAAAACTTATTTAACAACAGAACATAAAGTTATCCTTTTAGGGGTGTTGGTTGGTAGGTTGCTCATCAACATGCATTACTGCAATAGGCCGATAGAATTCAAATGTATATAGTTTCTTTTGTATAACTCTTGATGACTGTAAAGTTTCAATGTACGTATTCTGTTGTGGACTGCAACATTCAAGTACTACCGAGCACTTGTACACAAGTCATGTTTTACTGTCCATGCACACAGCCGTTTGCTGGTGGAAGAAGCATACAAAGCATAATTGTAACCTCACATGCACCTTGCCGGACGAGTCATGTTCCTTATTTATTATAGAAAGATAACAAATGAAATTTTTACGACAGCTAGCCAAGGAAAGTGCTTGAATAAGATATGAGATAAAACAATTGGAGTGGTTGCTCCCGGCTTTTAAGACAAGGATGGCGTGGGGCTGTTATCCTTGGGGTTTCGAAATCAAAATATATGAGAAGTGAATCCTCTTCAACAGCCACAGGGGATGACAACACATCTTCATACAGAGTCCCCATGAGGAAGAATAAGTGCTCATGCATATTTCAAGCCATTAATGTCATTAATTTCATTCAGGCTTACATGCTCGGAGGAGAAGGAGAAGGTACCGCTTATAACAACAACCTGTCTATCGTGTTGGTTTTATTACTAAAAGATGCCTGCTTAAGTCGGCATTGACACAAACTGCTTATGTAACATAAAATTCTTACACTTATTGCCGCATCAATGGACAATTTTTCCCAGTGATTGAGAAATGGATGTGGCCGACTAACTTTTGTAATGGGATGTCAGCCTCTGCACACACTGTACCGGCCATGCTTGTGATCAAGGAAGATGCATTTCCCACTGCATATGTGACATATTATGTGAGATAATTTTGATCATATGCTCATTTGCACAGACATGGGGCAAATGGTGTTCTTATGTTCCGTGTATATAGACAATGTCTGTTTACGGCTAAGATAAGCAGGGTGCGGAAAAACAAAATGTGGTGAAAATATACTCATTCAGGCCGAGTTGCGCACCCACAACCACACGAGCGTGCTAAACTACGCTTAACCCAGCTAGCTTCCATTCACGCTTCTTAACACGCTAACCGAGGCAAACGCTAGTGAGGTTGTCCTGTATATTATAGTTTTATGCAGAAACAAGTGAGGCCAAAATATACAGTACTAGTGTGAGAGTGAATGAGAAAAAAAAAACACCTTCAGTTGTTTTTGTTAAACGTGATGGTTCATTTTTTGTCCCTACAGCCTCAGCAGATTGGTTTTTGGTGTCTTTTGGTCTGTCAAAAAACTGCGAGGTGACAGATATCAACCATCTGAACACGCAGTTGAGTGCCGTGTGACAGTGATTTGTTGCAACATTTAAAAAAGCGAGCGAGAGAGATGTTGCTTTGGTGTAAGGTTGTTGTGATGAAGATGTGCTGTGACAGCACTGAACAGGACTGTCTGAAGTTGTGAGCCAGCTCTCATGCCCCGAACAAACACACATGCACACACACACACACACACACACACACGCACACACACAGCAGCACATGCATACATTTCAGCTTGCACGTGACCCGTGAGTCAAAGGAGAAAGGAGGAGTGAGTGAGAAAGAGAATGCGCAGTTGTGTGTTGCTAATGAAGGCAGCAACCCCTTGTTGGGCTAAATGCTGACATCATCTGCAGTAGAAGAAGAGCACTTTATTCTTGGGATGAACGCTAGAAAAACACCAAGGATACAAGAAATGATTTGTGTCCTCATCTGTAATGGTTTCATTTAGAACATTCTTCACAACAGATCACATGTTTACGTGTCCAAAATTGAGAAGGAAAAAGCAGAGTTTATTTAATTCTACCACTTCTATCTGTCACAGCCCTGACTGAGTTTGGTCACTGTTGAATATGTCTTCAGGTTACCGTTTTCATAGTCGGAATAGTGTGATTAGTAGCTTATTTAGTAATGAAAGAATCAATCGGAGAAATAGACAAACATTGTCGGTAATAACAATGATGAATCCCTAAATAACGGATTCACATTATACACCATTTCCATGGAGTTGACGTGATCTTTAGGATTTGTCCAGTTCCTGGATCTTTCTGACAGCAAGTCCTTTGGTTTCTTGCAGCTGGCACTCTAACTTGAATTTAGCCTGTGTGGTGCTTTCTTGGCTTTGTCAGTGGTCCATTTGATGTTATAATAATAATAATAATAATATATTATGTTCCATATATGATCAATACTTACCTAGAGACCAAGCACGCCTGTGTAACAAGCAACCTGTCTAATCCTGTGTTCGTGTCCCAATATTATACTATATATATATTTCTTGACATTGTTTTCATCAGTTGAAAGCAATCCACATGCTGTGCAGTAAAGCCTTGAAGTCATCTCCTGGTATTTGCCTCCATCTACAGAGCTTGTGGCATAGCTGGTCTCCAGTGGCAGCTTTCTCTGTAGGCTACTCCACTCTATCATACATGTACCTAGTATGTATTATAAACATTGTGTGTTTAACTAATTTGAAATAATAAAATCCCAGTGGGACCGACACCAGAATGCCAGTATATTCTCTGACCTTATCCATAATGACAAGATGATGCGTTTTGACTGGATAACTGTGTAGATATTCTTTATTTAGAGGACATTTCTTCAGTGGACCCCAGATGTTGTCCTCACAGATTCTAATATTGTTATTTTCCCGTTTTGTGGCCTTAAATCTGTGTGAAGACCCTAAAGTTGCAGGTGTGTCTGTTGATGAGGAAATGTGGTTGGTCAAGCGAATGTGCGTGTGCATTTGGGAGTGAGAGAGTGTCAGAGAGGAGAGAAGCATCGGGATAGTGTGCAGAATGACAAACAAGAAGGTGGGACAAGAGACGGCAAACGGCGTCAGTTGGGAGGCTTTGGCCTCTGACGACCTTAAGACCGCTGGATCCCGCCATACCTGGCGATGCCCTCCAGCCTGCAGAGGCAGCGGAAGAGTGCTCTCAAAGCATTCACGACTCGCCACAGGATTGGGGCAGAAGGAGATAGAGGCGGTGTTGTGAGTCTGGTGTTATTTTTAGTCTCCCCTCCCTCCAGGGGCTGGACTAATCTACCGCTGTTTGAGCTTATCCAGATTGGAGTTAGGACACTGAGGCAGAAAGGCTGAGAACCGGGAACCTTTGGGAAGCCTTCTTTGCTTGTGATGTCATCAGAACTCCCCAAACGGAGACTGAGCATGCCGAAGCAGGACTGGCAAGTAGCCGGGTCCGCGGGTTTGTAGGGTCAGAGGAACCGTGGCCGCTCGGCTTACCAAGCGCTCCGAGGAAGCTATGAGTCTGGAGTGGCTGCCGACAGGCTGCTGCCCCGGCTACCCCAGCTGGCACTGGCGCAAAGAGACTGGAATGGGAAAAACTGGGGCCTCGGAGAGCTGCCATGATGGTGGAAGCAGCAGCAGCATCAAAGAGGGGGGCAGTCTACAACTGAGTGGACTTAACACTGAAGAGCTCAAAGGCAGTCTGGTGGTCCTCTATGCACCTGCTGGGAACTCCTGTCTGCTCAAATTGGTGGGACATGCATGCGTGGATGGATGCCTTGTTGGTGTGGCAACAGTTAGCATACTTGCATGACTTAGCATTCCTTGAGATGAAGTTAGGTGAATTCGTTTAACATGATTCTTTGATTGCTTCCATCGTTGAGGCTAAAAAGCAAAAACTGCAATAATTGTATTTATCTTCCGCATTGCATCTTACAGCAAAAGAGAGCCGTGTCCATCGGAGTCATGTTCTTTTCATACACGAGTATGGTGCTCAAACATCAAGTCAAGTGTCTCTTTATCTAATAGTCTTGCATATTTGGGTGTTCCCTCCCCCATATCTTCAATGTCGACTCACCCTCCCTCATGCTTTTTGGAATTGTTGGAATTTGACACATTGACATCTACTCCATTTACCGATGATGGAAGTGAAGGCTTGTATAAAATTGAATTAGCAATCACTTGTTTTCATTGATTGATTGATTGATTGATCATTTCCATTGTCTTGTGTGGCTGTGCATTTCGGTGTCATAATGACAGTCACAATACTTGCGCGACCGTAATCTCTATTTGATCTTCTAGCGTTCCTCCAGCGTCTGTGTCACTCTCCTGTCACCCTGAGTGTCGGTCCAAGTCCGGGTGTCTGTGGCGTTTTTAATGGAGCGCATTAAAAACTCTTTTTAAAAAGCGTTTTTTTCATCATGCAAGGTGGCAAGAAATATATCTTCCATCCATCCATTTTCTGTACCGCTTATCAAAATATTGAAGAAAAACAAATAAAAAATCACTCCACACTCGATATTGCTCTGCTTCAACCATATCTAACTTAGTGTGTGGAGATATGGAGTAACAACGATAGAAAGCCATCATCACTCGCTAAAAAATGTCTTCCAGTTCTTCTCTACAAGAGAGGAGAAATATGATCTCAGGGAAGAAGTACATTTGAAACACTTCTATGCTAGGACTACGTTAAAAAGCCATAGCGTTTCAGTATGCGGAATCAAACTATAAGGACGGGTTGAGTCAGGACCTTAAACGATGAGACCAGTCAAGAAACAATACAAGCAGTTGATGTTGATGCTAAATACAAGGATGAACAACAGGTCGTTTTATGTTACGGTCATCTCTATTGTTATTTATCTACACTTTGTTGTATTTATGATCATTGTCTATTATGGTTACATCACTATATGGTTACGCTACCTTCCACTTCATGTATTAAAAAGTCACATCTGGAATACAGCAATTGAATAAATGTATTGCAATAGTACCAGATGGGGGTAGGATTTAATAAGCTTTGCTTCTTCCTACTCCTTTTGGACATGTGGAAGTGTGAATTGAATTCCGCTATGTATTATGCATAAATGCATAAAGCAGCAAAACAACCACAAAGTGTGCCATACAGTCATATCATACATAGTCATACATAGTCCTAGCTAGATACAGTATAGCCTTATGATGGCACTGTGTGTATACTGTATGTACGAGTGCATGTGTACATTATTTAATAATAAAATTGTGTTATTTAAGAAATTTCACATTGCTCGCTTTTTTTTCATGCTCCAAATTTTTTTGGAGCCAAGCATACAGCCCTACCACACAGTAGTAGCAAGCACTAAATTATTATTATTTTTAAAACCACTGAAGATGAATTTTATATAATCATCGAAACCTGGAAAAGAATGGGTCAAATAAACCATTAGGGTACCTACACCTGCATGCTGGACTACATATTGGATGTCCATCATTCCCATTAGGTTGGGATGGAATTTTTTAGGCAACATAGTATTAATTGATCTTTAAGGGTACAACCTTTTTTGGATTTGCAAAAAAAAAACAAAGAGGGGAAAAGCCCTTTCACTTCAATTGTCTCTCATTCACTGCTTCCATTGCATTCCATTGCAAGCAGTTGAGCAGAGCTGCCACACTCCATTGAAGTCATCGGGACTCACACAAATGTGTATAACTTCAATGTCCAATAGAGTTACACAACAGCAAGTCATGAGTGCCACAACTGACATGATAGTTATTTCACTTCCCACACCCACTCACAAACGACACTTGTTGGGGAACGGAATTTGCGTGTGTGTGTTTATGTTGTGGATTCAGCTCGCTGCACTTCAGTCACTTAGCATTATATGGTCAATGGTGCTGGACGTGACTTGCTGGTTGAGTTTACTGTGGTGGCTTTGGGGAACTAATGAGTGCTGTTTCACGATTATGCTGCTGAATGATTGATGATGCCTGGAAAGAAATGTACTGATGTTTGTGTCCGTGTTCCCCCACAGAGCTCAGGAATGGAAGAGATGGTGTGGGAGCAGTTTACGGTCACTTTGCAGCGGGTGAGTTACTCCTGTAAAACAAATCCAGGTCAAACAGTGACATTCATTTCTCGCGAGATCTCGCGAGATTGAAATGTGACCAGATTTCTCATTCAGAAAAAAAAACAGGACCAGAAGAATACTGGACAGTGTGCAGAATAGTGTAACGTAGTAGAAATGATATCATGAGTCATGAAATATTTCAAGAGTCTCATCTTGTATGAGTCTCATCTTGACCCAATCTCATGTATCCTTTCATCTTGGGAACAGAGTGCTTCGTGACACCCCGTTCATTTGTGTTCCCATGAAGTGTTCTGAAGCAATGTACACTTATCTTCATCGAAGACGTGATGAGATGAACACAGACTCCGTCTTTGTGTTTTCACATGAATTGCTTTTGATGCAGTAGTGTTTCTCCCCTCAATAAGCCAAAATTGACTATTAACAACACAACAAGAAGCGTGGAAAAATGGTAGCATAAATTTGATGTTAAGCAAAAACACACAAACCAGGACATCAGGACATAAGCTAACCCAGGTTCCAGGTTCAACTATAAATGATGAATGAAAGGCCATAATGATCATTTAAGGTTACTTTTACCTTTTATTCAAGTCAAATTCACACCACCCGTACTGGGGCTCAAACACAGGATGTTTGGTATGGGAGTCCAGAGCGCTGACCGCTTGGCCAAAAGCCCGGACTGTCACAGAAGCTTCAATGGCTTCATTGCTTGTTTATGTCGAACATACGGCTTCACCACTTCACATGTGTGTCACTGTTTAGTTTTCTCCAAAAAGTGCATCCGCCAGTTTCAATGTTAGACTTTTTATCAAACACATACTTTGTCTACAAAACAGGGCCGAAAAAGTTTGGCACGGCATTTTCTACACAAAGACCCCAAAGAACTTGAGCTCTGCCGTTTAGCTGGTTTTTAAATGTTGGTTCTTGATTTTTGCAGGACTCCAAGATGGGTTTCGGCATTGCGGTGTCAGGTGGGCGTGATAACCCAAATGTGGACAACGGTGAGACTTCTATCATTGTATCAGACGTGCTAAAGGGAGGCCCAGCAGATGGAATGCTCTTGTGAGTACTTTCGTACGTACAGCATACATTTTTGATATATATTTTTTCACATTGTGGACTGTCTGCTGCTGAAAGTGTCAAGTAACAGAAGTAGCGGTGTTAAAAAATACTTTTTCAAGAACTTGAGGGTGCCTTGTTTCCTTTTCTTAATGTATCATTTGGACAAGTGAAACTGCATCGCACCATCAACCCATTCAAACATCCTCATATTTGGTTAAGGGAGTAAAGGACTGTTATATTCTATGTGACACATTTGACTCTTGTCTCTTTGTTCACCATTTTGCCATTGGTTGGCTGTTTGCAGTGAAAATGACCGTGTCATTCAAGTCAACTCAGTTGCCATGGACAATGTGCCTCATTCCTTTGCTGTGCAGTCACTCCGTAAATGTGGCAAAGTGGCTAAAATAGTGAGTATCAAGCACACCTTCTTTGCCATGTGAGATTGATACCTGTGGATGATTATTGCTGACACACACTCTTTATTTCTCCACTTGGATTGGACTAGAAGTTCAGGAGTTTAAACAAGAATAAATCATACAGGGGATAGCCCTCTGTAAAAAGCTGCAAAAGTTTTCTGCATATTAACATTATTATTATTGCTAACATTACCCCGAAGAACTACTTTACTGGCGTAGCGACGCCAGCTAGCAACTAACTTAACCACACGCTTGCTTAAAACTCCTCAGGCCACTGTTTTTCTTTTAGGTGTAGTGTTCCTTTCAATGTTGCTATATGAATGCGTCCAGGAAGGAAGCTCTGCTCATGCTAAAAAGTACAGCAAAATACAGTATTTTTTTTTTTTTTATAATGGACAATATTATTTTTTATTACAGTCCATGTTGGACAGCCATGGCATGTCCAACATGAAGTGATAAAAAAAGTTATCCTCCTGTTTTGTGTGGACGTGGTAATTTTTTTGGCATCTAACATTGTCCTTCTTCACCACTTAGTTTGAAACCCGACATGGTAGCTGTATTTCCACAAAGTACATCGGCTCAGTATAGCGGATACCATCCTGAATTTTACTCTGTATTGAATCCGAAAATAAATCAATGGTATCGTACATCACTATTGATGAGGGCGAGGGCACGCATGACTGCAGAATGACTGTTCTGAAGCACACAAGATGACCAGAACACCACCACATATTAGCTGCACAGTGTTCAAAGCACCGGAAATTCCGATACCTTTTTGGTATTGTTCCGATGCCTTTTTGTGATCGTAATTTGTCCTGACCATATACAGTAGGTGTGACATTCAAGTGTCAATATTTGGGCAAGACTTGCTACAAATATGAAATACAATATGAAGGGAAATCCTGATAGTCCAAATGTGGTGTTCCTTTTGGTTGTAAGTGAGGGACTTTGTCATCTTCTTTGTCAGACAGTGAAGAGACCCCGCAAGGTTTCACTCCACTCTCTGAAGCAGCCCCCTTCGCCAGACAGGGACAGCCAAGATTACCCGTCCACACACTATTACGATGCAGACAACGACAACGGCTGGTACCACGATGAAGGCAAAAGCTCTGAAAACAAAGCATACCTGGAGCCTGAACACAGAGGAGGCAGAGACTACAAGCAGAGGGGAAGGAGCCGTGGTGGTAGCCGAGAGAGAACCTCACCCAGCCCTGACAGATACAGGAGGGACGGAAGCCGAGGAAGAACTCAGAACACCAGCGCTGAACGTCAGCCATACTCCAGCCGAGGGCGCAGCCCCGGAAGCCGATACAGCATGGAGGACAAGTATGAAAGAGAAGACGGCGGTGGAGGAAGAAGAGGCCACTACAGGAGCAAGGATCAGCTGCATGACGGCCCTCCGTCCCCGACTTCAAGGGAGCTTGAGCCACTGGAGAAACCTGTCAATGTCATGCTGGTGAAGAACAGACCCAATGAAGGTAAAACCCTCCAGCATACGTCTGAGGCTTGTAGAATTGGACTGGAAATCATGACTTTGTCCACCTTACAAAGACATGAACATCAACATGTGCCCTTGTCGATGTCTTTGCTTATTTTTGACTTGATGCTGTTCCCCTGACTGTGTGTTTCTATCTGTGTGCGCTTTTGCAGAGTATGGTTTACGTCTTGGGAGTCAGATCTTCATCAAACAGATGAGTAGCACCGGTCTGGCTGCTAAGGATGGCAACCTGCAAGAGGGAGACATCATCCTCAAGGTACACACACGTGCTGGGACAATGTCAGTTTTGCAAGGCTCGGGTAAGTCTCCATTTTTTAGTAAAAACGTTCAAATCGGGTCTCAAGTCAAAAGACAAGTGGATCTGAAGTCGTAATCTTGACATTTTAGAGTCCTAAGCACTGTTTAGTGTTTACCAAATAAAAAGCCACAACCGTTGTCTTCATTTGCGAATGCAAATGAAATTGTCCTTGTTAGCGTGTTGACGTCCTGGCGTTAATCACTGCCACCCTCCAGCGCTTTGGTGCTCACAGAAATGTAAGCCACACCCTTGTTTGTTTTTAAACTTGGGTTGATGTTAACAGATAATCCACAAAGCTGCTTACAGAGAACACACACACCCTTTATTTCTAAATGAGCAATTATGAAAGTTTACCGATCGAGTAAACTTTCATACAGCTAAAATCATAAATGCATAAAGCAAACAATAACCTTCTCCCCCAAAATGTCCAAGAGAGGAGAACTAGGATCTTAGGGGGAAATGCAACCTAAAAGCCTTGTATGCATGGACTACTACTCTCAGCATTCCTGTATGTGGTATCAAGATGTAGAATGGACTGAGCAAAGAAATCAAACAATGCACCTAAATGAGCGATTTCAAGAAAAAGTAGAAGCAATTGGTGTTGACAAAATACAAAGACCTGAACCGCCGTGTAAACATAATACTATGTTTAAGCAGTAGTATAATCACGAGTAACCCTTCACTCTGGTGAGTACATGGTCAGTACCTTCTTCCTACTCTTTTTTTGAACATGCTGATTATGTTGTGTGGTGTACTCCGGTGTACGTAAATTGTGTGCATGTTTAAGATTTACGTAGCTTGCTTGAAATGACATAAGTGGACATAAGGTCTCAGTGGTTGAATACTTTGAATGGAGGCACATTTTACTCAACACATTTCAAGCATTAAAAGACTAAAGTCTGAGTCTATAATGTCAAAAAGTCGAGATCAAAGTCATGAAAATTGCGACTGGAGACTCACCTCTGGTACATCGAGAACAGGCACACAATCAGATTTACACTGGGGAGAATAAGTATTCTTTCTGCTCTTTCTGCTGATTTTGCCAGATTACCCCCAGTCCAGAATTATTATGGTAGGTACTGGAGCACAGAGAGGAGAGACTGAATGCAAACAAAACCATTAAAAAAAGCTTATATATGAATTGGTATTTGGTTGAAATAAGTTCGTATTTGGGGCCACACGGTGGACGAGTGGTGAGCATGTTTGCCACGCAGTCAGGAGATTGGGAAGACTCAGATTCATCATGTGGAGGACAGCTGTCACACAAACACTCTTTTCCATTCAAACCTCCACCACCTTGGCAGCTGACCTGCACAAGACTGAAACCAGCATGAAGAAGAAGCTTGGTGAGAAATTGGCTCATTTGGAAACGGTAGACCACAATCTGTCACCGTCTGGAGCTCCACGCTAGATCTCACCTGTTGTGGTAAGGATGAGGGAGCATCCCACAAAGACGAGGGAGGAGCTGGTTGGTGATGTCAAGGAAGTTGCCCGGTCAACAGGAAAAGCATTAGTCAGACCTTGCTGTCATGGATTGTGTCCCCCTGCTCAGGAAGACGCATGTACAGACCCTCTGAACATTTGATGTGCTCACATGACACCGATATTACATTCGCCAACAAATGCTCTGTCCCGATAAACCTACCGTTACATTATTGTAAGGGGGTCTTCTTGCAAGATCAGCAAGGACTACCTATGACTTCTGCCCATTGTACGTCGTTTCCCAGCTCCCCTGGAAGTTAACGTTGAACATGTATGTGTCCATGCAGATCAATGGCACAGTGACAGAGAATCTCTCTCTGCATGATGCTGGGAAACTGATAGAGAAGTCTAAAGGGAAGCTGCAACTGGTGGTCCAAAGAGACCGCCACCAGATTCTAGTCCGCATCCCCCCTCTTGCAGATTCTGACTCTGATAACGATGGTGAGTAACGAAGCAGTTGCACAGGATTAGTCTTACATTGTACTTCTGGACAGCGCTTTTTGTCCTATTCTATTGGGATGACATGCCTATTCTCCTGTCAGTTACTTTCTCCGTCAGCAGGACTATGCAAACACCATGTCGTCTTCTGTAAAACTTTAAAATAGGAAAATATTGTCATTTCATTTCATGCCGTGTCATTGCAAATGTGGACATTGAATTTCTGGGGGACATGAGCCCATCTTGCAAATGTGCCAAAGTTTGACAACATCAAGTCCAGGTTCTTGAATTCAAAGTTGTTTCCCAAAATGGAGTCAGAGAAAGTTTTAGGTAGCAGCATTTCGATACAGAAGGATTGAATTCCTTTCTATTGAATTCAAGAAATAGCTCATAGCAAAACACCACGGTGGTGTCCACTTTGGTCTCACTGCCACATTGTGTCTTTGACAACAATCATGTAAGGTAAAAGTAACCTAAAGTCGAATTGTTTTACTGTTGAATAGCCAATGCAATCTGTGTGTCGGTGCAAACACTAACTACAAGAGACAGACGAACGGGGAGAAGATAGAAGTGAGCAACATGGACAAACAAGTGGGACATTTGGGGAAGTAAGAGGGCAGTTAGCGATATGCCGAGGGAAAATAGAACACAACCAGGTCAAGTTGTCATATCGATGTGTAGCCTCTAAACAAACAGCAAGGCATTTTCCACATTCTAGCTTTTTTAGGCCATAGTCAACCACAAAACAACAATGGTTTATTATTACAAATATTTGGGACCCAATCACGTGTATTGTTTTGTCTCGTGAGCCAGTCGTTTTGTGACGCCCTTAGTAAAATGGCATAGCAACAAAACATTTCCGGTTTCTAATGAGTTCAGTGCTTTTTAAGCCTTTCAGCTTTACTCTGCGTTTTTCTGCTTGTTTTTGAGTAATCCTGCTGACAGAAAAAGTCCTTAAAGGTGGAAAGGAAAGGAAAGGAACGTTTTATTGGCAAGAATAAAAAAGTGTATGAAGCTGTAAATGTGTTTGATTTGAACAACATTTCTCACGTGTTTTGGGAAAGCATCCCGTTGGAAGCTGACTTATAAACCAACTGCTTCTATTCATGGAATCTGCTGTACACGCAAAAGACAATTGCTGAAAAGTGCCATTTTGTCTGTATTTTGTCTTCCAGATAATATGTCATTCTTTTAGATGGACATCAGCAACAATCCTTTTTCTAAGTGTAAAATGGCCGTGACACAACCAGACTAAGTTGTAAAGCTTTCACACCTATTTGCACTTCTTGCAACTGCTCTAAATCCTTTCTTAATACATGAATCATTTTCCTAACTAAATAAACATATTTCATCCACTATGTACAGTTGAATTGTGTTGTTTAAGTATGCATTGTTCCAGTATCTGCTAGTTTCACATGTCTGTGAAGTTTGAATAAGGGTGATCGTTTATTTTTGTGAATACAGACGTTTGCATGACAAAGCGTGGTTACGTACCGTGAGTAATATGCTTTTTATTTGTGTATTAACATATTTGTGTCTTTTCTAACAATGTGTAGTAAGGTGGTGAATCCGATCCCTGCGGTGTTTTCTGTCACTAAGTTCTCATTGACGATGGATGGTTTTTATATATTTAGAACCTGGGGCACGAGGGATGCTGTACTCTATGAATGCTGATTCTGCTGCACATTTGCTATCTGACAGCCTAACTCTGCTTACTTGGGGACCGCTGACGGTAGCGTCTGGGTGAGGCTGGTCCATGTTCATTATTCCACAGAAATGTGCAACTCATCCAATCCAGTCAGTTCAGAACATGAACACGACCTCGAAGTGCTTCCTCTTGCGTCATGTCACTGGGACTGCTTCTGGCTTCCCAGCATGCCTTGCGGAACTTGTCGTGTAGAAATTAGTGTTGACATAGTTATAGTTTACGTCCCACAGTAGAAAGAGTTGCCCTATCTGTGTTTACTTACCTGTTACTTGTTGTGATTGGGGGGTGGGTGGGGCAGGTATTGAATAGAGAGACTTAACATTACTGTCATTTTGAGCATTGAGTATCTCCAATTTCATGGGTTCTAACGTATTTCAAAATGGAATGAATACAAATAGTTAGCAGACAATGAAGCATCAAAGTTTCCTCCCTGGAGCTGCAATGTCAAGATGAATGGAATCATGAAAATCCCATTCTTTGAAAGGGTTTATTTGAGAGAGAAGCGTCAAGTTTCACTCCATAGTACACACCCCCTTGCATCCTTTTCCACACTGAACATTTCTGGTATAACTGGTCTCCTTGTCGTCTATGATCTCTATTACCTTTTTGTCTTGGCGCTATCCTCATTTAATCCTCCATGTCCCTCTAATCCCACTTATCTCTTGCTGGATTGTCCCTGTGAAAACATAGCAGTGCCAGACCACCTTTAAGCCAAAATGTCTTATCTTGGAGCAGAAAACAAGGCTGCAACACTCTCAATAGTAATATGCCACTCAGGGCTTTGTCACGATGTGTTGTTTTCTAGGGGGCAGACTTAGTTGGTCTATGTATTGTTTTCTTGTCTGTTTTACTGACTTCTCTCACTCACACCGAGTCCCTAAAAGCCGATTTACTTTCTGGTTGTCTCACCCGAGAGCAGTATTTTGTACAAATTACCTCAGTCGGATAAAAACGGCTAAACTCAAATATAACTTCAAATACAAGTATGGCTCAGTTGCATAGAAATGACTTATTGAATCAGTTCCATTTGAAAAATAATACCATCAAAGGAAACCTTTACAAAGAATATTCTAATATCATTTATTGACTGTATGATGTGCAGGCTGATTTATGGGTGCACTAAAATGAATGCAAAGCAATGGCTGAAGGTAGGATGTTTATCAAAAAGCTCATAATTAATCATTATCGTAATTAATGGGCTGCTCTCTTTCTTGATTCAGTGGCATACGTGTTTCGTTTCTCCTTATGATTCTAATAAAGTCCTTGCTTTGTCCCAGGGGTTCACTTTCTGGTGTTGGGGCTTTCTAATAAACGTGGTGATGGTGGTTCTTGTGACACTCCAAAAAGTATAGTTTTGTACCATTCACACATGTTTTTGTTTGTCTGCCAGACATATCAGAAATGGAATCATACCATTCATACTCCCCACCAGAGGAACGGAAGTCCCATCAGTCTGACCTATCGTCCCACTCGTCTAATGAACGAGACAACCCCAGGTAAGGAATCACCAAATCGTTTTTGACTGGCTATGAAAAAACACATACACTCTTGATCATAATTGAAGCATTGAAATTGTCCAAACAAATGCTTCACCACGGCAAAGTGTTTGTTGTTAGTACCTCAAATGTCATCAAACATCAACATCGCTACAAAAACGTCTGCGCTGTTGAAACATTCTGAATGCAACGGATGATGTCTGCCTCTTGCCCTGCAACTTTGAACTTCCAACTCGGGTGTTCATGTGTGTATGATACAGGGAAGGATCCGTGATGGCGATGGCCAAAATGTCAGCTATGGCGTCACCATTCAGAGTACCTGAAGACCCTCAGGCTTTGGCCAGCCGGGATAAAGACACATCACCTCATGTCACAGAGCCTCCAGGTCAGCCATCACCGGCTTTGCAGCAGCTCAAGTCATCATACAACCATAGACAGTAACGTACATCTGTCATATTCCTAATATGTTTATTACCCACTGACATCGCTGTCTTAAAATGGCACCCGCACTATTTTACTACTTGTGTATGCACATTCACATAACCAACGCTGGGCCAGCAAAGCCAAGGTCTGGCTCTGAGCAGTTCTGCTATCTGAGGTGCATCATGCCATTAGACAGCTATGATGGATGGATTTGTTGTGGAATTGCCTAATATCGGCACGTTCATGTTTCTGCCCTGATTTCTGGAGACCAGACTGGGTTCATAGCCGGACGGAACTGGTCATTTAACACCAGACGAAAAATCAAAACCAATTAAACCCTTAACCTCTATGTGCCTGATGTTGCTAGACCCAGAGGAAGCGTTCAACAGGGTGATATCTGGACTATGTGATGTCCAAATGTGGTTTTACCTCTGATTTTGTTAGATGGATCCCAAGGCAGGGATGTCCTTTCTCCCCCCTCTTTTATTCCCCTTGCTATTCAACCATTGGCTTTGAGGGGAGGGGAAAGTGAAAGTTGCTTGGCAGAGAGCAAGAGTTTATCCACTTTGGCAATTTGATGCGCCATGAATGTGATTGTTTTAAATGTTTCATATATGGATTTTACATTGAGTTCCACTGGAGTTGGTTAATAATACTTTATATCCATATAACACTCTTCTTCATTTTAGTTACAACCACACCCAAGATCCTCCTCCGACCCAGTTCAGAAGATGAAAAATTGTATGGGTGAGTTGTCTATCTATTATTTCTCTTTGTCAATGAGTGTACTTTTTATTTACACTTCAACAAAAGAGCAGGGAAATATGGTTTGTGATTGGACTCATAAAATGTTCAAAATCTCTTTGATTTGCCCAATATTATTTACAATTATGCAATTATTTACACAATTATTTACAATCCTGCACCGCCATCCATTACATGTAGCGGAATCCCTATCAACCTGCAACAATATATTTTGATTCCTTTTTGTACAGTATTAACACTTTATGGGAGCAGGAACAATAAGCACAGTAACACGAAGAGCATCTGTACTTATTTTCCTCACTGTATGCGATAGAATCCAAAAAACATGCTGATGTTGATGGGATGTGCTTTCTAAACGACTGAAATTGGCTTTTCTGCTGTGTATGTTTCTTTATTTGGATTTCTGCACCTTCTTTTAACACCTTCAGACTTGTATATTTTGTCTATAGCGATCATAATTGATCAGAATATATGAATGGATGAATATTAATATTAATATTTGATCTGCCTGCAGGCCAAACACTGTTATGGTCAATTTCCAGAAGGGTGACAGTGTGGGATTGAGGCTGGCGGGGGGAAATGATGTTGGCATCTTCATTGCTGGTGTTCAGGAAGGCAGTCCTGCTGAAGAAGAGGGTCTCCGCGTTGGGGACCAGATCCTAAAGGTAGAACATCTCGACACATTCAGTCTTTTTTTCTGGAAGATAAAAACATCTGGAAGGTCTGTAATGGTAAGCGTATGTCAGCCAAAGTTTGGTGCCTCTGGTCTAAAAACGTGTAAAAAAAATCAAATAAAATGTGCGTTGACCAAACCACAGTAAGCCCACACAGACATGTTCCATATCTTTGCCAAATTTGTGGTAATACTGCAGTACATTTATATCATCAGTACAATTTCAATCATATTCCTCAACCTTATGAATAATGAGTGGATGTGCCTCATGAAACCGCACTGCACACCTGATAGCTGCAACTGCTTTCTTGTGTCTTTCAAGGTAAACAATGTGGATTTTCAAGGTGTCGTCCGAGAGGAAGCCGTGCTCTTCCTGTTGGAGATTCCGAAAGGAGATGTGGTCACCATTCTGGCCCAGAGCAAACCAGATGGTAAACATCACACAAGTTCAGACTAGCCACACAGAATCTCATCAGAACGCTTTGAAGTGCAATATAACTTATATTTGAAACATTTAGTTTTAGTTTGTATCTGTGTTGGACCGTCACTGCGTGGCAGTTACATTCATTGTCCATAGGTATGAATCGTGTGAATAGCGTGGATGGTTGTGGGTCTATATGTGCCCCGTGATTGGGTGGATGACTGGATAGACATTTTGCCTCAACAAAATACCCGGGGGAAAAAAAAATCCAATGACGGCCAACTAAATCAATCAACAAGACAAATAATGTTGGTCATGAAATGCAAAGAAACAACAAACTCCAAAAAAACCACTTCAATTCTTATCTATTGGTGTCTATTTAGAAACACTCCTCAGCGTAGATGATGAATGTATTACTTCGAGAGCCGATTTCTCTCCCTATCATAATTATGCATTTTTAATCTCCATTGAGGGAATGTAAATTAGGCCAACTGTCCACTTGTCACCATATTTAGCCTGCTGCTGGTTGGTTGGACAGTTGACACTGGCATGGAATGTAGAGCACAATACTGAAACGCAGCAAGGTACATAAAGTACAGTAGATTACTGGTTAATACTAGTTTATTACAACAAAGTAAAGCAAGTGAAACCATTGAGTGGAATGATGCAGGGTGTGCTAATATATGGAAAGCTAAAGTTAACAAAAACCTCCACAGTGAGCCAAAATAGAGAGGAGGACCTGCAGCATACCTCCGGTGCGGAGAAGGAAAGAGTGATTAGTTGGCTGCTGAGAATGAAATCACCTCTGATGTCCCGGGCGACACGGGGGCTCCAGGTCATCCAGTCTGTCACCTGCAGATTGGACCAGCACCCCAAGCAGAGTACCCCCTTGGGACGTAACACTCAAAAACTCAGACTGTCAACTGGTGGAGTGGGACGTCATTGTAGGTGTGTAGGAGACAGCTAGTCTACATTCAAATATGTCAAATACAACCAATGACTTATATTTAATATTTGAGTCCTCTTTCTCTTTGGTACATACCCATTGTACAGTTATACTGTAAGTCAAATAGATTGAATTTGAATTGCGTATTATTGGTATGCACAGTATTCCTCATTTTTTCTTCATGAAATACCATCATAAAAGTTTCCAAAATGCACTTTGTACATATATAGTTATGTGTATCCATGTTTTAAAAGATGGCAGGCACAAAAACAACAAAAATACATTTGCTTTGGTTGACTTAAATCAAAGTGGGTCACCACGCATAAAGAAATGGCAGAATCCCTGCTGTAAACTGTATGAGGCATTAAGTATACAGTATTGTACACAACATGCAGTAACACAACATCAGGTCTTGTCCGAGCATCTTTCTCCTGGCAAATATTGAATGAATTGACTTGAGACCGTGTCCTTTACTTGGGTGGTTTGTCCCTTGCAGATGGCACCATCAAATCATAACACTTTCTATTTTTCCAAGATTGTTTTTTTAAATAGTCATTTTTTAGAGTTTTTAAATTGTTTTAATTCAAGCAGTGAAAGCAAATGTAGGAATATCTGCTGTCGTTTAAAATCCTGGACCTACTCTATGTACTCGAGAAAAAAATATATTTGTGCATAAATAATACAAATATTTAGTCATGTCCTTAGCAATAATTATCAGCCCAATATCAATATCAAAATGATATCGTCCAAATAAGTTGGACAAGCTAGCGATATCAACATATTGGTTTTATTTTTAAATCATCAATATTAGCAGGTTGTGAATCCCAAAGGGGCAGATGCCAGTTTACTTTACTCAAGACCATTTAGTTGCAGCTCGGGAATGGATTGTGGCAGTGTGGGTTGAGAAAAATATTCATTTCCAAAAAAGAAACCAAATCTTCTCACGTTTTAATTTTCTGTGCCCACCTTCGTTTGGCTTAATATTTCTGCTTCATGTGTCTTCACTTGCTCTTCAGTGTATAATGACATCTTGGTGTCAGGGCGTGGAGACTCCTTCTTCATTCGGACCCACTTTGAGTTTGAAAAAGAGATTCCTCAGAGCCTGTCCTTCAGCCGTGGGGGCATCTTCAAGGTGGTTGATACGCTGTACGATGGAAAGCTCGGTAATTGGCTGGCTGTTCGTGTCGGCAAGGACAAGCAGCTGCTGGAAAAGGGCATTATCCCCAACAAGAGCAGGTGGGTCGGCTTTAGCTTGGTGCTACACCATCGACACAACACTCCGGAAAGCATTGGTAGGATTATCGTAGTACTGCATGGACAGTTGGCACATTTCTATGAAGTCTGGGGCACAGGTATGGAATTGAGCCAAAGCAATGAGCAGACTTTTGAGCAGCAAAGCATTCACCAAATCTATGTTTCCACCCTACCAGAGCGGAACAGATGGCCAGCGTTCAGAGTTCCCAAAAGGTCATTGCTGGTGATCGAGCAGATTTTTGGCGGTTGCGAGGCCAGCGGTCTTTAAAGCGGAAAGATGTGAGGAAGAACTGTGAATATGTAGGCACCCAGACCCTGGCCACCCGATTCCCGTCATATGAACGCGTGGTCCTTCGAGAGGGTGAGTGCAAATCCAGCTCCTGAATTTGAACAATTCAGCCTCATTTGACATTCCGAGCCTGATTACTAGGAATGACGCTTTTCCATACGAGCCTTTTTAGCCATTTCTCGGCTCATCACGGCCATCAAAGCCATGTTCATTTTTGGCCCTAAAGTGATAGACTGTATTTGAAGTGTTTGTTTTGGGTTCTGCCAGTTGGCCCCCTGTACGACTGGTATCAGAGCTCAGTCCACAGTGCCGGCAGTAAGCCAGACTCCCCTTTGTCTCATTTTCTATTCATTACTTTTGTGGGCAGAATTTATCGATTCAGTCAGGGACTTGAGGTACCCTCGGTCTTGTTCACAAGTCGGGGGAGGATGGCTGACAACATCAACAGGCGGGTTGATGTGGCATCCGCAGGGATGCGGACTGTGCATCAGTGATTACGCAACTTCTTCCGAGATTGTGAGAAAGTTTAAATCAATTTCAGCTTTTCTGTAACCACAAATATTCGGTTAACTGTCCCTTTGCAAGCAGGTTCTTCTGGCAAGGTTCTGGCTGGTTACTTGACCACTCTTCTCCGAAAAAATTGGTAGTGTTGATTCCTTGGCACAGGGCAGCATTGAAGGTAGAACCACATGAGTACACAGTTCTCCTCCTGTAAAAGTGCTGCACAACAAGATGGGATTTTCCCATATTTTTGCCTTCCATCTTCTGGTCAATGTGGAGAGATGTATACACGCTAACCAGCAGGTGCCGCCACAGTTGAACAGAGAGGAACAATGAGACCCATTTGAAGTCAGCTCCTCCAAACTGCTCATTTCCATTAAGGGTTTTTGAATATGTGACTGGAAAATGTAATGAGGGAATGCTGGAATACTAGAGCTGGAATACTAGAGATGGAATGGAGGTTATGACTTTGACATACTTTCATTGATGCCCACGTCATTAAAGTGCTGTTTGATTTTTTCATTTTTTTCTACTTTAATTGATATTGAATGATTTATTAAAACAAAAAATACACCTGTCAGGTTTTTTATTTCCTTTTTAAAAAAAGAAAAGGGGGATCGTCATGTACAGGCCAAATAGGTCAACTTTGGTCTCATCTCAACATGAAGACTTTTGTCCTGAGGTCATGCGGCTTGTCCATGCGGGCAGTTGCAAATTTCAGTGGAGTTTGAAGGCGTCCATTTCAGAGCCGTCAAGACCTTCTCAGCCACAGCGGCACTGGTGCTGCAGTAGTTCTCAGTTCATGGCAAACACGAGTCTTCCTGGTTACAGTTTCACTTTAGGTCTTTCGGTTACTTTAGGTCTTGGAGAAGTGTTGATAGCGCCAAACACTTGAGAACAGCACAGTAGAGTTTCAGCATAATATTGAATCCAAACATCTATCATACATTAGAACTTAAAGTACGCTGTATACTCTTGTTCTAGTTGTTGGTGATTCTTGTCCTTGTTCCCTTGCAGCTGGTTTCCGGCGTCCTGTGGTACTGTTTGGTCCCATAGCTGATGCTGCGAATGAGAAACTGGCATCCGAAATGCCCAACTTATTTATTATTGCTAGTGAGTGTTAGTGCCTTAGCATGGTTCCAAAGTGAATGACCACTTCCTAACGTTTCTTCAAACATCAAACTTGTATGATTGTCATGCTAGAAACCGAGCCTAAAGATGCCGGCTCAGAGAGGTCCTCGGGCGTGGTTCGCCTCAACACCATTCGGCAAATCATTGAGCAGGTACAGTATGTCATGTACTTCTGTCATGAACAATCCTTGACTTCCTCATGTAGCATCTTTCACTCCAATCATTTCATGAAATGCAATTTAAGGGAGCGTTCCATCCCGACACACATGCTCCTACAAAAGCCTGTATGTTGTCAGAACGAAATTTAGTGCAAATAATTGTCTGCGTGCACGCAGCCCGGTCGCTCGAGCAAGGCAGGGGACGAGTGCGTGTGTAGCAAGTTTAAAAGTACTTTGCCTACATTGGCCGGCCTACTCCTCAGCTGTACTCTGTGGTTCTCCCACTGCAGTATAGCGTATCCAACATTCGAAATGCAAACATTGTGAATCAGAGTACGACTTTGTTGTCGGACATGTTGGTAAATTGGAACTTTGTGCAACATTACTGAAGGGTTAGCGCTCAGGGTGGAAACCAGAAGTATACTTTACTATATGCTCTATATCCCAGGAAATATACCTTGTAGTTGTTGGTAAAATGAACAAGGAAGTGAAGAAGGGTGCTCTGATCATTTTTCCATGACTATATTGTTCACCAATATCACACATAAAAAGCCTTTCATTTGATCAAATTTCCCATTTGGTAAAATCTTTTTCCATATAGTTGCTGCATGTTGTTTATTGATTATTTATTTATGACATATTACTGTTATTTTGTACTTTGTACTGGGCCCTTGTAAACATGCCGTTTGTTTTTTCAAATACAGGATAAGCATGCCCTGCTTGATGTGACACCCAAGGCCGTCGACACCCTAAACTACACCCAATGGTATCCCATCGTCATCTTCCTCAACCCAGACAGCAAACATGGCATCAAGGCCATGAGACAGAGAATCATTCCCAACTCCAACCGTAGCGCCCGCAAATTGTATGAACAGGCCATCAAACTGAGGAAAAGCTGCTCTCACTTATTCACAGGTTGGTGAGCAACACGAAACAATATCCATCGTTGCATGTTTCACTTGTCTTGCTTTGTCTTTGTGTACGCAAACCGGGGAGGCTTCTACTTCACCCCCTCCTCACCCCCAGAGGCCGTGCATCAGCACTATCAGCATCTCGTGCAAGTGCAGGGGGAGTAGCTCTGATGGTCTTGATGATCCCGAGGATAGGGTGTTCATTAGGTGCTCGGCAACATCAATCATTTGGGCTGCCCAAAATCCCCGCATTCTTTACATTTCTGCAAGTCAGGACGCAGGAAGTTGTTGTCGGCTCTTGGATGTCTGTGTTGGTGACTGGGCAGAACCATTTTACCATTTTACTTTACCATTGTGATGCCGATCCTGTCTGTGCAGGGGTTCTGTGCAGTTCAGGGGACTGGAATGACAAACGTTTTTAAACGACTTTTAGCCTGTTTACTCACACCGGCTAGCTTGACACTCAGGATCTGAGGGCCTGCAACATTGTCCCTGGCAGAAGCCTGACATCTTGTCTAGGACAGACCAGGCTGGAGGAGACAAGTTAAAATGGTTGGCTCTACGTGAATGGTCTGCTCCTGTTGCTCGGTGATCCGCGCGTGTCCAAGACGCTGATACTCACTGACTGAAGCACCGCCTCTGGGTTTTCATGGTTCCCTCTGTAACTTTGGTGTCGTCCTGTCCAGCCACCATTGAGCTGAACTCGAGCAATGATGCCTGGTACGGGAGCGTCAAGGACTCCATCAGAGAGCAGCAAACGCAAGCCGTCTGGGTTTCTGATGGCAAGGTAACCACACACCTGGAAACGGGTCGGCTTTCATGCTCCTTTTGAAAGACAACCGGCTATCCTTTTTGGATTTCCTCATCATTTCTTCCAGGTTGTGAACATAGCTTTTTTTTTTTATCAATAGTGGAGCAACATCCAAGGCTGGATTTATGTTTACTGTTAACATTTTCAACCACAAAATCACATGATTATTTCACACTGTAATCTGTAATGCAGCCATTTCAGATGTTATGTAATGATGATGATAATAATAATAATAATAATAATAATAATAATAATAATAATAATAAGCATGGCGTTCGAGTGGTTAGCGTGCAGACCTCACAGCTAGGAGACCAGGGTTCAATTCCACCCTCGGCCATCTCTGTGTGGAGTTTGCATGTTCTCCCCGTGCATGCGTGGGTTTTCTCCCACATTCCAAAAACATGCTAGGTTAATTGGCCACTCCAAATTGTCCATCGTTGTTTGTCTATATATGCTCTGTGATTGGCTGGCCACCAGTCCAGGGTGGACCCCACCTCTCGCCCAAAGACAGCTGGGATAGGCTCCAGCACCCCAGCAACCCTCGTGAGGAAAAAGCTGTAGAAAATGAATGAATGAATAATAATAATAATAATAATAATATGTGGATCAGTAAGGGATTTGCCACTTAATGACCGTGGGGGAACGTGGGTCCCAGGCTGAGACCATGCAGTGGAGAAGGCCATGCTATAAATACTTTGATATGGGGGGCATCCTTAACCAATGGAGGGGGGGATGATGCACTCCGGTCCTGTCGTTCTGACGATGTCCGCTCCAGGACGCTGACTTGTGTCCGTATCTCCTCCATCCCGGCCACCTGAAGCGCTGATGGCATGCTTGGCAGGCTCACTGTGTCTTCCTAGTCGCTGCCACTGTGGGCTTCTACACCTTTGCTCTGTTTTTCCTTTCTTTCTTTCTTCTCTCTTATGCTCGTGCTGTCCGTCTGTCCATCCCTTCTTCCTGTACACCCAAGATCCATCATGTGTCTCTTTTAGTTGGAGGAAGTAGAGAGTGATCTGGACTGCCAGGATGTGGAGCGTCTCTCCTTCCTGTCCGCCATGTCTGCCGACTACCTCAGCATGGACAGCAGGCTGACCTCTGACCTGGATGACACTGCAGATGAGGCTGGGACCTACACCGACAACGAGCTGGATACGGAGACCGTGCACGTCTCTGCCATTAGCCGCTCATCAGAACCAGTCACAGCTGAGGAGGTGAGTTGCAATCCATCATTTCTAAATAGTACTTTTTATGTTAACTTTATTTCAACACATCCAAAAAACATTCATTTCATTCCTATTTGTGTAATGCAGAGGTGTTCAGAGTGTGGGCTGAGGGCCATTGACGGCGCGTGGCTGTTTTTTTGAGGGGTGTTTTTAACTGGGCATCTGCATGTAATAAAAATAGGATTAAACAAGACAAGTAAAAAAAACCTGGAAAAAGAGCACTAATGTTACAAGAATAAAGACAAACTATTAAGAGAGTGAAGGCATCATATTAAAAGAAAACATCGCATGATGTTGAGAAATGAAAGGAAAAGCTCTTACACACACACACCACCTCTTTGGGGGGCAGTGCTCAGTGACGTAGTATTGACAATCTAAAGTTAAGCTTCAAAATTAAATACTGACTTTATCAAGGCTGCACAGCAGCAAGTGGTTAGCACACAGGCCTCACAGAGACCCGAGTTCAATCCCACCCTCCGCCATCTCTGTGTGGAGTTTGCATGTTCTCCCTGTGCATGCGTGGCTTTTCTAGCTTCATTGGCCCCCCCAAATTGTCCATAGGTATGAATGTGAGTGTGAATGGTTGTTTGTCTATATGTGCCCTGGGATTGGCTGGCCACCAGTCCAGGGTGGACCCCGCCTCTCGCCCCAAGACAGCTGGGATAGGCTCCAGCACCCCCGCAACCCTTGTGAGGATAAGCGGTAGAAAATGAATGAATAACTTAATCGAAGCTGTGATGTATGGCGACATGTTAGGGGTTCAAACCTAATTGGGGTCTTCAGGTGGGCACCCGCGTTTATAGGTGCCTGGATGATACGCCCAGGACACCTCCAGAGAGCTCATCAGCAACACCCTTTCTCCATTCAACCCTTCTGTGGGCCACGTCGCGAACCTTGGCTCTGCATCCTCGTTGGCCACTTTGGTGTATTAGGGTGTTGCTTTGGAAGGCTCCTCCACAGCATCCTCCCAGGGAACCGTGAGCTTAATGATGTCAGCTCTGTGGAGGTTGGGGCACAAGGTCGCAGGTTTGTTGTGACAATCTCAGATGGAAAAGAGAAGCTTTGCTTCAGGTCTGCCAAGATGGCTGATGTCCGATGTTGCGTGGACTTCAGCTGGTGTTGCATCTTCTCATCTTCTCTGATGAAAACTCTTGCAGATGCTGAATGGAGCGGTGGCGGAGGCAGGGCATTGATCTTTGTGCGTCTGTAATAAAGTCACAGTTTTATGAGAATGAAGACATAATATTATGAGATAAAAAGGAAGAACAACCCAAAAGAATATGCTTTATCACTGATTACACAAACCATGTTTTTTCTTCAAATACCGGTATAAAAATGTTATTGCATATTTACCTGGATTTGAAAAAAAATGTAAACGTGGCTTCTGCATCCTTTTGCTATTTTAGTATGCGTCCTTTGTGGAAAAGGTTTGGACACCCCCAATGTAACAGATGCCAGCTGGTGCAGATGTGCCAAAGTTCAGTAAAACCTTGGTTCTGTTCCAGATGGTCTGACTTGACCCAAACCTACTCCAACCTTTTCCCATAAGAAATAATGTTAATCCAACTCATCCAGAAAGACAAAAATGTCAAGGCTAAACACATTTTTATAGTTAAACGATAAACATCATCCGTCGGGGCAAAAGTAACCTGTCTTACGACGGTCTAATTGCTGCTCACGTTCCCTTTTAGCGAGTGACCAATCTAACTTACAATCTAATTTAATATGCAGGAAACTATGCAAAATGCATATAAATATATACACATAATGAATAAAAAGGTTAGTTTTACCGTCATTGAAGACCTGATTGTTGCCAAATACGTGATGCGGCAGCGGGATTCCTGTTTTTCCTTGAATTCAGTAGTTCATCACCCCTAGGCCTTGCTTTTTGTTTGATCATCTTCAAAGTACGGCAAGATGCAGCCAGAGAAAGATGCAAGTGGCAGCATTTTGATAAAGATGTTGAGAAACATTGAATTGAAGAAATAACTCTGAGCAAAACACCAAGATGGTGTCCATGTTGTTCTCTCTTCCACATTGTGTCTTTGTCAACAATCACATCTTCAAGGAAGGCAGAGTAAGCTTAAATGTTCATTTATCCCTTTAATGCGTGTAAAACTTGAATTGTAATAATATAAAACTTTGTCAGACTTGTGGTGTAACTGTGTTAGTTAGCGAAGAACTACAGAAAACTACAAAAAAATACATTAAGAACACAGTTGGACTCTCACAGTGTATTCATAACATGACAAGACTTGCGCCATATTGTACGCCGACTGAGGAATGTATGCAAACCGAGGCAACATTTTAGCGTTGATATTTGACATTAGCTGGAAAAAGTAAGCGTGTACACGAAGCGAGGTTCCACTGTATTTACATGACTTATGTTCAACTTCCATGGGACTTTTTGCTGCAGTCTGCTGTGAGCGACAGCAGGTCTGCATGCCATGTATGCGTGACCTTCCACTGCATGAAATAGTCCCTGTCTTTGTGCCGTGTAGATATTACGCAGGTACAGCCCAGACATCCGAAATCGTATGAAAAAAAGCAGCCATGAAGTTCCCAGGAGGTGCAGCCCTCCGCCGGTCTTCCTGACAGATGCTAAGGTAAGAAGATGTGATTGTTAACCTAAGCAAGCAAATCAATTCTGGCATGTGTCTTGAGCTAAACTGTTGAGGCACAGCGATGAAACACTTTCTCCTTGTGTTCCCCTTTTGTTTGCTGATGGTGCATGACATGCATGACATGGTGGCGTGGGGTGGGTTCAGTACAATCATCATCATGGAAAAGTAAAAAAATGATGTCTTTGGTTGAATACTGGGTGCATTCAAACAGAATATGTCAGTCAACGTGGGGTGTGAAAGCTCTACTGAAATATATTCATATTGACATGGAGAAGGGCTGCAGAAATATTTACAATGAATGCTGATATAGTTTGGATGGGTCCAATAATATGAGAAATGTTCATATGTATAGTTTTTCACCAGGAGGGGGCGACAAATACCGTGCAACTGGTAGAACCGTTTCATTCCCTTGGAATGGAATTTCCAATGGCATTCCAGTCAATGTAGGGATTTATTCCAAGGGTAGCCCGTGTTCCCGACTCAGCTGAGCTACGTTGAAGCTGGAATGCTTAGGATTGGATGAAAAATGAGGAGGTGGCTGATGGCCGACTGGGTCAGTTAGAATGAACTCAGTCCGACTGACGTCACTCAATTCAACTTGGCATCAGTCGTCATCGTCATAAAAGTTCCTCTGGTGCACAATGGAATCGTGCACTGAAGCGCATCATTCATTCCCTGAAATGCAGCACCAGCACTAATATTGTCTTATAGTAATATTTAGCTGGCTGATAATGTCTGCTGATAAAGGTAGTACTTTTTCCCTTCTCTGCCTAGATAAAAGTACCCCTAAAGGAGGAATCGGCTCTTTTATCCGGCTCGGAAGTGGCGCACCAACACCAGCGTCAACATCAACCTGCTCTCCCAAGCTCTCGCCACAACTACGATTCTCCTTCCAGCAGTAGCCCTGCAAGCAGCAACAATGACCCCCCTCCACCAATCCCCCGCTCGGCTCACTCCTCTGCTCCTCCGCCTCCGCCTCCGCCTCACCTCCTCAACTCCTTTGGAAAACCCCGGACTCTGGGAGCACCCAAATCCCATGCTGCATCCAAGGCCACCAGGACCACGGCGGAGAATACGCTTCCCTCCTCTGCACCTTTGCCCAGCGAGACTGTCGCCTGTTGGCAGCTGGAGGAGGCACTGCAGCCCGGACCGCCGGAGGACCCGTCCGTGAACTCCTTCATGGGAAAAGTCAAGGCCTTCGAGAAGTTGGATCACTTCGCTCGAGCCCACAGGATGCTGCAACTGCAGGAGGCGCACAATGCCAGGGTGGGTTTGGAAAAGAGGCTCCGTTTAATGGATTTCATTGATATGAAATCCATGAAATAAAGGCTCTAATAATCTTAAAAACCGTACTTAGAAGGTTGTACGCAGGTTTTCTACGCTCCAACTACCAACATATTTGATTCAGAAAGAAGGAATCCTACTTGCCAGAAAGTGAGTTCCCACAGTTAACCGCCATGAACGTGGGATTAGTGCATGAGGCATTCAAAGACTCTGTGAGACACACAAGCACCAGCTTTGATCTGCAGAACAGCAGGCTTCTATTGCAGGTTTGAACAGACAAATATTGGTAGTTAAGCATTTTCGACCCCACACATTTGCAGATATTATTTGAATGTATTTTATGGAAACTGGCCATATGTTTATTTCCTCCAAAGGAGCCTTTTTTGGCACAAAACCCATTTCACTTGAACTAAGTTGGTGCTAAAAAAGCTTCAAATATCCAGCAGGGTACAGCATACATGTGTGAGGTTTGGATGGCTGAGCGCTTTGGATTGTACCTTGTACTTCCGCTGGGGGCGCCACATCCCCCCGTACTGTGAAAGGCATTGCAGGTGACTATGGAAGCTGGAGGGAACACCAGCGCTATGAAAAAATCAAGTTACATTTCAAGATATATTTCGAGTTATAAGTACATAATTCCACGTGTTCGTTCAGAGTTTTGAGAATCTCCAGTATGAATAGTCATGAGAATCATGAAAACGCAGTACGTCCAAACTTTTTGGCCTGCACTGTACGTTCAGCCGCGCTTTTTGGTCTCAACAGCTTGAACTTGAACTTTCACGTACTTCCGCAATCTGGTCCATTCAGTCACTACCCGAAGGTCATGACGTTTGGCGCTTGAGTGCAAACCATGACGACCCATTCAATGTGTTTGCCGAAATTTCCAAGAATGACATTTGAATATTTATTGATTGCGTGGAGTGCATAAAGGTGGTCAATCTCTATCTGTAGGTGGAAATTGCCCAGAAGCATCCCGACATCTACGCGGTCCCCCTGAAGACGGCCAAACTTGATCACAGTCGCCCACAGCCCATCGGGTAGGCGACTGTTTCCCAGCTCCGATGTGAGTGGGTTTGCTGGTGTGTTGCCTATGTGAGTGTGTTTACTGGTGTGTTGATAATCCTGTTTGTATTGAGAGAGAGAGAGAGAGAGAGAGAGAGAGAGAGAGAGAGAGAGAGAGAGAGAGAAGGTTTGGGCGTTGCACCTCGTCACATGAATACTGTCAATTGAATAATCAAAATAACAATCTAAAGGTGTTGCACCACAAGTAAAACGACAATTAAAAATGTATTTTATGTACATTATATCAAGGACAAGTGTATCCACGCCGCCAAGTAGGAAAACAATAACTTGAACAAATATTGTTGGAGAATTATTAGAACACATGTATGACCATTGTTATACATAAAGTTGTCATTTAACGACAATGCATTTGGAATAGCAACACATAAGAAGCCCATGGGATTTTTAATGATGGGGTCTTTTGTGACCTCTTGGATGTCATTTTGGTCGGCCGGCCCCTCCCTCTGTCATTGACTAATATTTACATTTGTCTGATGATCCCAAACATTTAAGTGTGACAAACATGCACAAAAACGAGAAATCAGGAAGGGGACAAAGACTTTTTTACACTACATTTTTGTATTTCTTGCGCTCCTCTAGGTCCAGCTGTCGTGCTGAGCCCCAAACGTCTCCGTCTGTCAAGGAGGGGCACCCTATCTACCCCAGCAAGGAGTCGGAAGCGGAAGCAATGTCAGGGTACTACACCGCAACTTCCCCGTATGACGACACGGAACTGTAGGGTTAGCGTGCAGCCACTGTGCCTCTCCCAAAGCTGCTTCAGGCAGTGTCTTTGTACACCTAGCATTCCTTCACGTACGGCACATTGGCTGCTACAACTGTTTTTTCTACGGAACCAACACTGTCTTCACTTCTTTCTTTTTGGCAGATGTCAACGTATGTACCGTACCGCCATAAGCTTCATAGCCAAAACTGATTATTCAGGAACCACTTCTTTTCTTGCCTATGCAACTCTTCAGTTTTTGCACAGCAACGGAGCTTTGCCACAAATTTTGCCCTCACAAAAAAACCTCAAAAAAAAACTTTTACAAGAGCTTGATCATCACAATCTCCTTTGAAGCTACTGGAATTGCTAATAACTATCAACAGAGATATATATTATTACTTACTATTGCTTACTATATCATGTATACTGGATATATACAGTGGATCCCCGCTATTCGCAGGGGCTGTGTTCCCGGACCACCCGTGAATGTTGAGTAATTGAGACGTCTGTGAAAATCTTTCTTTTTGACACTGAAACCAAGCCCGGGCTATATCTATAGCTTAACAATATGTCACATACTTAATATTTGCTTGAGAGGGTGCTGCCTGTTTGCAATCGGTTAGCTTGATATTTCCACCCATACTCACACCACACAATCCATCAGGAGCTCATCAAAACAAACGCATACATAATGTAACTGCAGCACAGAGGCTATGCGGGTATCCAATAAGCGCTTACACACACTCATATATACGCTCATATATATGCCAAACAATTACTTGTTAATTAACTTGCTTGCTGTCAATCCGTGTATCATTCGCTACTTGAAATCAACACTGAAAAAAGCTCTTGTTCCAGGATCTGTTTTTCAAACTAAAGCAAAAAAATACACAATACAGTTGCTTTGGCTCTGTGGGGGGAGGCGGGGCTGCTGGCATACATGTGTGAGGAGCAATGCAAGGTAAAGCAGAAATAAGTAAGTAAGTAAGTAAGTTTTATTTATATAGCACCTTTCTCAGACAAAAGTCACAAAGTGCTTCACAAAAGGCAAAACACAGGGTTAAAATACACATAAAAAATACAATAAAACAATAAAACAATGTACAATAAAAATAGACATAAAACAGTACATAAAAACAGTATACAATAAAATAGACTAAATAAATATATGATGGTCATAATACCCTAAATCTACTGAGCTGGGTATGCCTGCAAAAACAAGTGAGTTTTAAGGTTACTCTTAAATGCATCGACAGAGTCAAGCGAACGTAGGGAGGGTGGAAGGTCATTCCAGAGCCTCGGCGCAACAACCTGAAAAGATAGGTCTCCTCGGGTCCTAAAACGACTACGAGGGACCATGAGTAAATTTTGATCTGACGATCTCAGCCTCCGAGAGGGGGTATAGGGACGCAACAAGTCTCGTATGTAGACAGGGGCCTGGCCGTGCAAGGCTCTAAAAGTGAGCACCAGGATTTTAAAATTCACACGGAATGAGACTGGGAGCCAATGGAGAGCTTTCAGAATCGGTCTGATGTGAGCCCTTCTGTTGCATCGGGTCAATAACCGCGCAGCAGAATTTTGAACCTGTTGCAGACGAGACAACTCTTTTTTGTTTAGGCAAGAAAACAAACTATTACAGTAGTCTAAACGAGAAGACACAAAGGCATGGATTATCATCTCGAGCTCACCTTTAGATACAATCGTTCGAAGTTTCGAGATTTTTCTTAGCGTATAAGAAAATAAGTAGAAATTAGGCGGGAAAAAGACGATGCCACACCCCCAAGTGGGAATATTTGGCCTTTGAGTGAGCCAATCAATTCAGAGCAGCCAGCAACAAACGAAGAACTAAACGTTATTCGCTGTTGTTTAGCTTTAGCATGTTGGCCACGCAGCCAGGAGATCTGGACGACCGGGGCTTGAATCTCCGTTTGGGCATATCTGGTTTCCAAACACATGCATGTTTCTAAATTGCCATTCCCCCCGAGTGTGGATGTCTATACACGCCCCGCCATCGGCCCAGGCTGAACCCTGCTGTAGCCATCCCGAGTGAGGATGGACGGATGGGTTGAAATGGGGAAAGAAATGAAGGAATGATACAGGGATTGGCGTACCTTACGCCTGAATGCTTCGCAAATGAAGAACACCTCCTCGAGCAAGTTGAAGTACGCAGGTAGGGTCAACGAGATGGATTCTCTACCAGTAAGCAGCCCAACTACGGACATTCTAAGCACAAAATGGCGACTATGTGAGGATCCACTGTATATCCTTATATCAATCACACTTATATGAAAATCAAGTGTTTATACTCTATCATGTCTTTGCATTCCTTCCTTCACGACAACGCCTGTGTATACGTACGCACCTACTTATCTACAGTGTATATATATATATATATATATATATATATATATACAGTATATTCATTGGAAACAACCCCCCCCCCCGCGCTGGTCCCAATGGGAGGGTTGTGTCATGAGGGGCATTTGGTGTAAACAGTCACATCGTACAGTATATACAGTACATATATACACACACATATACACGCACACTGGAATTGATGGAAATGTTTGAAGTGCCTTTTCTTTTGCTAGTCCCTTGAGGTTTGGGTTGTCCTTCCTTCCTCCGCCGCCACCCAACAGCACCCAAACCTTTGCTGCTGTCTGCCGTCAGGCTCTCAAGGAAACCAGGGAATCCTTCATCACTTTGACAGTACTTTCTCCTTCAGCCAACACGCAACAGCAGTATTATCGTGACACCGGACCTGCTCACGTCAGCATCTGAACGAGCATTCTTACCCCCCCAGCTATACTGTACATGTCTTGGGGGATCGAAGGATGATTCTATAATGTCACTTGACACTTCAGTCAGTAAATGGTCCGCTGCCATTTTGGCAGTCTGAGCAAAGTCAAGTCAAATGTTGGGGTGACCAGACCTTAAGACCAATTGACTCTTTTTCTTTTATTTGTCATGTTGCTGGACTTGACTTCACACGGTGCACAACGTGCCATACACTGTTACTACCGTTACTACGTGTTACTACTGTTACTACGTGTTATATGCACGTCAGACCACGGTTACAGTATTTCTGTCCTACTACACAAGCCCTTTAGAAAAGTAAAAGTGTTTTTTTTCCAAGATATTTGCTCCTTCTTACAGGTTGGTATTTCAACCTTAGCTCTGGTATTGTTACAGAGAAGTAAATAATAAATGATGACTCCTTTGAGATGTGTGAGCTTTGCTGCCAGGACTTCAGCTCTCCCAAATGTGTTGGGAAGGTGCATTGAGCATTCCCTAATAATACGATGTCAGGAAGTGCTTGTCGGGCACTGGTCCTTTATCAGCCGTTCACCTGATTTTTCATAATTGTTCAGGTATTTATACATTTGTTGGCAACAAATCCTCAATCTGAAGACTTAAAAACATACAGTGGAACCTTGATTAGCCTACGCCTTGACTAGCATGTTTTTCAGTTAAAGTGGAAAATTTACACCACAATTTTGCCTTTGTTTGCATATATTTGTTTGTCATTTGTGTTGCTGCGCTGCATGAATCCAACTGTGTTCCTAGCGTATCACAAAACATCCTTGATAGATCCATGAAGCTTGCTAACGCAGTCATCCCTCCTTTAGCACAGTTAATTGGGTCTGGATCCGACCGCAATAAACGAGTTTCCACAATACAGGATTCAGTGTTCATAAATAGAATATTTTTGGAATTAGTTGTTTAGCTGTTAGCTGTTTATCACTTTTATTTGTTTTTTGTTTTTTTTTACATTATAAGAGCCCTGTAGACTTTAAGAAACACGCCAAAAGTCACTGTTTAACTGCTATTATCATCATGTACATTACATTGTGCAACTCTTAAGCTGCAGGGACTCGAGACGGCCGCCAGTGAGCAAGCTAGCAAGCAGAATACTACATATTGCTCATATTTGAATATGGTTAGAGTAAAATAATGGACCACAGTCTGCCACGAAAAAGATATCATTCATTTCTGACAAAATGCCACAAAGCGAGGGATGACTGTACAGTGGAACCTGGGTTAGCGTACGCCTCAGTTAGCATGTTTTTCAGTCAAATATGTACGCCAGTATTTTTTCTGGTTAGCATCTTGTGTTGTTTACACACTGTGTGAGTCCACCTGAGTTTGTAATGTATTTTATCACAAAACATCCATGATAGCATCCTATTAGCTCGTCTCAAACAACAAGTTTAGTTTTAGAGTTTTACAATTACAGTTTTACATGCATAAAGGATTGATAAACACATATTTCTGTGTATTTGGTGTTGTGTAGCAATCGTTCTCTCAGGAAGTCTGCACATGTTGCAAAACAATCCACCATTTCACCCCCATGAACACTTCTGTGGTCACCAATGGTAAGAAACCATCTGCCTTGAGCAGCTGAATGGAGACAGGAGGTCATATCTGTATCAGCAACATACATGATTGTGTTATAAGTTGATATGTGAAATGGATTTTGCCTCCATGATGGCGTGTATACCGGATCTGCAGGAACTAACGATATGGAGAAGACTTTTCATCCAGAATCAGTGCACTGACAGTTCCAGGAGAGCAGTGGTGAAAAAGATCCACTGTGGCAACAGGAATAAGCTGAAAGAAACAACCAGAAAATAATGACTGTAGTGTCACATATAAATAAACATTTTACTACTTTCATTATCAAAGTTATTCTATAGATTTAGTATTATATATCTATAGTATAGATATATCTATAGTATTATAGGGAACATCCCCTGTCTAAGAAGGAGAATATAGACTTAGTGGGAAGACAGTGCAGCAGGATGTCCGAAACTGGAAGAAGAACACTGGAAGAACATCCACGCCAGCAGAGATCTGGTTTCAGCTGCAGGTAACATTTCCTCAGCCCTGAGCACGTTGACGTGCTCGTCTTCCTTCATGGCAGTCAAAGGTTTGCATGTCACGAGAGAGACGGAAAAAGAGCTTTGGTGATTGGTCACAATGATTTACAGATTTACAGCGCTGACACAAGAAATGTGTGAAACTTCCTGTATGGACTCGTTGAAATGGTCTTGCTTTCAAAAACTTGTAGCTGCCACATGCACGACATAAATGCATCAAGGTTTTGTGTTTTACTTCATGGTATATCGTGTACTTACTAGAAATATCTATTTGTGTTTGCAATTGCCATTACGTCAATGTTTCTTGCACAGTATGAAAACATGAAACCAGTTGCTCTTTCATTAAGTAAAGGCTGTTTCTTTTCCTCTATGATTTATCTTATTATTCAATTAATCAAAGCAATTTTCAGGAGAGGGCCTGCACAGTGGACTAGTGGCTAGTATGTTGGCCTAACGGACAGCAGATTGTGGGTTTGTATCTCCTCCTGCTTCCTCCCAAGTCCCAACACTATGCATGCAAGGTCAACTGGAGACTCTAAATTGTCCATAGGTATCAATGTTTCATTCATTTTCATCAATGAGTGTGAATGGTTGTCTGTCTATGAACGCCCTGCCATTGACAGCTGTGATTGGCTCCAGCATATCCTGAACCATAGTGTGGGCAAGAGGTATAGTAAATGGATGAATGGATATTCAGTAAAATACTTGGATAACTAATAACTAGCCCTAACTAACCTTCCTTTCACATTCCTTTTTGCAACCTTAAACGTTATTTCACGAGCACACCTGTCCTAACCCTGCACTGCAATTTTTCCTTGAGGTCTGCTAACTTGGAAGTTTCACTCTCCCATCTTGCGAGCTCAGCTTCTAAAACCTGTAGCTCATCCTCCGTATATTCAGGCTGAAGAAGACAAGATTCTTGATCCTTATTTGTCCAAAAGTTGTCAGTCTGCCATGATGAGTAGTGACAATCAGACAGGTGCTTGACACGCTGCTGCTGTTCACGGAAAGTAGCACTAGATGTGAAATCAGTTGGCCCAGGAAAGAAATTCCAGTACTGCTTAAATTTACGGCTGTCCAATATTGGCTTTTTTGCCGAAAACTTATATACCGATATTGTCTAACTCTCAATTTCCCATACTGACATTAGCAGATAATGTGGTAAAATGAACACAGGTGTGTTGTATATAGCATTTTCTTAAAATATCGGTTTCATGATCTGATACCGCTATCAACCGATATTGCATTATTATGCTGATATTGGGCAGATAATTATGATTATTCCCCCAACTCCCCCCAAAAAGTGTTGATTTCCTGTTTTCCCATGAATACTGTGTGTTTTCTGACCCCTTTGCCTTGCAAATGTAGTGAAAAGTACCCAGGTTCTGTCTTTATTTCGGGCATTCTGTTTCCTAGTTAGAATTAATTTATTTAGGCCGATCTAGCTACGATATATGTATCTATGTGATAATATCATAAATCATGTATATAGTAGATAATCTAGCTGGCGAGCTGGCTCGCGCTTGCTGACGTTTTTTAATGAATCATCTGCGCAGGCGTATAGACGACATTTCCGGGTACGACATGTAATACGAATACGCTGACCTCCTCAATCGTCGGTAGAAAATACGAAACCAATGATTCCCATATGCCCCGTTGTATCCTTCACCTATGGTAAGCGGCGCGAATGTGTCAATATTTACCGATTCTACTTCTGTAGACACTATCAAAACAACTGTTCGCCGTTTCAGAGTTTCGCCTAGCTCGATGCTAACAGTTAGCTTAGCGTAACCCTGTATGTTTGTCCTCCGCAGTGCCCAGCCGGCTTGGTGAAGATGCCAAAATGGCTACCGGCAATTACTTTGGATTTACACACGGCGCTGCCGCACAATATAGGTAAGGGGACCACCGGCGCTTACGTTGTGTCGGACAGCACACGGCATATTGTCTCGGTCGTCGCCGATTGTACGCTTTGCCACAGTAATACACCAGCGAGATGCTTTGCACTGCTGTTATTGTTCGAACGGGGGGAGGGGACGGCATCCCTCTGCTGCAGTTATGAGGATGCATTCAGAGTCATTAATCCACGCTGTACGGCAGCTCTGGTGGTCATACTATATGCCCCTTCACAGTGTGGCAATAACTTTTATGGCGGCGCAATATTGTCATAACGTTGTTGTCCAAGATATCTGCAGTATACATACTTGTAATGGGCAATGGAAACATTCCTGTTTCTTCAGCTCCCCGAAAATGTCACATTACACTTAATCACAAAATAAAACATCCCATGCAGAAAGGAGAGAGAAAAGAAAATAGGAGATGACATAAATGCAGAACGGATCACTTCACATTTGTAGTGCAATAATACAGAATGATTAAAAATAACAATGATACATAATATGAAGTCAAAAGTCCAGTCCTGTATTTTTTTCATCCTGTTAGTCTCCTAATTGAAAAAATAATCAGTAATTAGTCCACTATCAAAATAATCATTTGTGGCAGTCTTTTGATCTTCAAAATATCAGAAAAGAGGCAAAAATGTCCATCACCATTTTGCTCAGTCAGTCAGTAAGAATATCTTATTTTGCCGAAAACACAAAGATAATGCGTCTGCTTTCATCGATGGCTAAAGAAATTAAAAATAGATTCCAGAAGCTGAAATCTCTGCATATTTTTTCATGGAATGATTATTTGAATACCACAATAGTCGATTAATTGGATATTTGATTAATCACCAATTAATTGATTAATAGTTGCAGCTCTCTATAAACAATCTAGCCAATCAAGATTTGCAAGCATGATTGACAAGCTGCAACACATTGCCAATGTAGTCCATAAAGATGGCTGAAAGTGAACAGGTGTAGAGGGTGAAGAAGAAAACTGACCCATCATTTGGACTTGGTTGAATTTAAGATATTCGACCAGCAGTAGAAAATTATTCTCTGCAGAGTGTGTGGGGCAGCAACTCCTTCAAAGTGTGGAACACTTGCCCATTTGCTTTATCACTTCAAAATGAAACCAATATTGGTGGCAACATGACCCGATCATCATTATTATTATCAAGCCAGTGTCAGCAAAAAATGGTATCACATGACATGGGCCTGCATCTAAAATCTCAGATTATGGTATTCTTGACATAAGCATTTGATTCCAAACTCTGCCACAGCTGGATAGAGCCCACGTGGTCACAACAGCAGCGTGTGCTAGTGATGTCAGTCATTTGGCAGTATAAGTTTGAAAAAGATGTCCAACTGAGTGAAACTTTTCACTCACAAGTTTTGATATGAACTGAAACTATTAAATAAATTTAAATCGATTCATTAACTTTTTAGCCAAAAATTCAACCAGCATGCCTGGTGTCATGTCTGCTTCAAAAAAACAAGACACTTTTTCTAGCTGACGTAAGCGATTATTCAAAACGTGGAAAACCCCCTCGACTACTTTTTGTACTCGAGGTATTCAAATGATTTGAATAATTGTTGCAGCCCTAATCGTGTGGTTCGGTCTGCGTGTCTCTTGACAGCTCCACAGTAGGTCTGCCTTGTGTATTACATCTCTTTCACTCCATGAGCTGTTCCTTTCTGGATGCAATTATTTACTAATTCGGGATAATGTGGACACAATTTTATTTTTTCAACCCACCAAAAAAAAAATCTCAGGACTTTTCCGGTATGGACAGGGCTTAAGTTGTTTTGTAGGCAACAAAAGCCAGTACCTTAGGGGTGAGTGGTACTGCCAGTTAGTAGTGTTTTTAAGTAGAATTTGTTTCCTTCTGTCGGATTTTTTCTTTTTAGGTCTCCCACACAAACATGAACCCCTCTGTTCTTTACTTCCAGTCAGCAGCCAACTGCCGGGGTAGCTTACACCCATCCCACCACAGTGGCCAGTTATACAGTTCATCAAGCACCGGTGGCGGCTCACACTGTGGCAGCAGCCTATGCCCCCACAGCAGCCACCGTCGCTGTCGCGAGGCCAGCACCTGTTGCAGTGGCTGCTGCTGCTACCGCTGCAGCATACGGGGGATACCAGCCTGCTCATGCTGCTGCTGACTATGGCTATACACAGCGTCAGCCGGAAGTTCCTCCACCGCCACCTCCAGTCACCTCACAAAACTACCAGGTACTACCTAACTGTAAAACAGTTTGAAATTGTGAAGAACTATATATTTTTTCTCCCGTGTAGTCCTCATTTTTTATTTAGATGTCTTGAAAAGGTCTTAAAAGTAGTTCCTAATCAAATTGGCAGGTACCTCATAGTGACAATACAGAATTGCTGATTTAGTGAGCAAGAATAAGAAAAGGATTCTGACTGACAGCATTTCATTTTCAGGATTCCTACTCCTATGTCCGGTCCACAGCTACTGCAGTTACCTATGACAGCAAGCAGTACTATCAGCAGCCAACTGCAAACGCAGCAGTGGCTGCTGCTCAGCCACAACCTACTGTAGCTGAGTCCTACTACCAAACAGGTACAAGTAAACACATGCATTCATTTATTTAATAAAGGCTAAGATTATAGACACATACCATTCAGAAGCTTGGTCAAACAATTCAAACATGGAACGAATGCAAGCTAATGTTCCCTTTGGAGCCCCATACAAATTCTTAATCATCTCACAGCTGCTGGGAACACAGTCACTCAGGAAGTCGTTAGTAACTAGGGCTGTCACTCGATTAAAATATTTCATTGTAATTAATCACATTTTCTTGTCCATAGAAAACTCAGAATTAATCGCAAATGGAAATACGTTTTTATCTACAATAAGAAAGTTATTAAAAAGTTTTTTCTCCCCACTGTGTGTTTTAATTTTATGACATCTCAAATGAAGTAAGACCCACAAATGTTCACATTTTGTTTTCCAGCCCCCAAACCAGGATATAGTCAGGGGGTAACATCATATACCCAGACTCAGCAGACCCGTCAGGTGACAGTGATCAAGCCAGCTGCTCCCAGCCCTGCAACCTCATCTTTCTCCATTTATCCTGTAACCTCTACTGTCCAGCCTGTCGCTGCTGCAGCGTCTGTGGTCCCGACATATTCGCAGAGTCCAACTTACAGCACAAATGCTGTCACCTACTCTGGTAGGTTTCTACACTACATATTAAAATTTGATTAACCAAACTCAACCTTTTCTTTTTATTTGTTTTGGGGTTCCTCTGTCACCTTTCTGTTTCCATGTTCTTGTGCTTGGTGGGTTTAGGCTCAGATTTTTGTCACATTTGCCACAGATGCTGTAAGTTCATGTGCATGCATTGATGGTCTAGGCCATTGTTCATTACCCCATTTTATTTAGACTTCTTTAATTGTCCTGGTGGATGCATTTTTTGGCATCCTTAGTGCCGGCCTCTGGGTCGTCCTGCCAACCGCACAATCCAAGAAAGCATTTCTTCAATGCCATGTCCTAATCGATATTGGTTGTTTGTTGTTATACCAGAAAGTACTTCTAGAGTATTCACTTGTGTTCACATCGCTGCAAGGTTTAGGGCCGGATTGGAATGAAGTTGACTGTGAAAATTAATGCTTCCGTAGCCACATGAGGCCCCACCATCTAGTACTGATGCTATGTCATACATGAATGTAGTACATTTGGGTGAATGAGAAAGAAAAAAGAGCCTGTTTATTTTTTTATAAATTGAAACTCTTGATTGTTCACCTAACCTAACATAATGCACCTAACCCATGTACCTCTGTCAGGTGGGATGGGTCCCAAATGAAAGATGACAATTAAATTGTAAAAATCATCTTTTATTCTAGGAACTTCATATTCAGGATATGAAGCAGCAGTATATTCAGCAGCCTCAAATTACTACCAGCAACAGCAGCAGCACCAGAAACAGGCAGTGGCAGCTGCAACCGCTGCATGGACAGGGAACACTTTCACTAAGAAACCCCCCTTTCAGAATAAGCAGCTCCGACCAAAGCAGCCACCAAAACCACCCCAGATCCACTATTGTGATGTCTGTAAGATCAGCTGTGCTGGGCCCCAGGTGAGTTGCATTGTACACTGCCAAATTATTAAACTGTATCCATTTGTATACAGCAGTGCTCAAACAGTGGGGCATGGGGGGGTATACGTGTCAACTTTTTTTTTCATACTTGAACGATGCTGGTGCCAGCATCTCCTAGAATTGTGTGTAAATTGTGTGTTATTTTAAATGGTTTGGATGGCATGAGAGAAAATAATTTGGAACCACTGGTATGCAGTATTTTTACCCTCAAAAGTTAGTCCACCCCTCACATATCAGCAGCCAGTGCCATAAAGTCAGGGGAGGCAAGTGAGGCAGGTGCCTCAAATAATACTCACAGCATGGAGATGTGATGTTGATCAATTTCTTTTGTAGACTTACAAGGAGCACCTGGAAGGCCAGAAGCACAAGAAGAAGGAAGCGGCACTGAAGGTTTCGCAGAGTACGAACAGCAGCAGTGGTAGCAGTGCTGGGTTATTGGCCCGAAGTTCTCAAAATCAACTTCGCTGTGAGCTTTGTGATGTTTCCTGCACCGGTGCAGATGCTTATGCTGCCCATATCCGTGGAGCCAAACATCAGAAGGTATGGGTATGAATTAGTGCTGTCAAACTATTCAAATTCCTTATTAGATTAATCACAACAACAGCAATCTGTTTGCTTGGCCTGTCATGATAACAATTTGCTGTAATATATGGCATAATGATGCACCATATCAATTGTCAAGTCACAATCAATTGAAAGTCAATGTGGACATTGGCTTATGTGCATAAACGTTCGTAAGTTGTGCAGTCATCATGCAATGGAATCGCCAGTCTGGGCATTTGTGCGTGGGTCACCAAATAAAAGTACCAAAATAAACCATTGCTATGACTTACAGTATAATGATAATATAATAATGGAACATTTCTTTTAGTATGTCATCTTTCACTCTCTAAATTTGTGGAGTTGTCGTTTGTCATATGTATTTCTCACAAACAATTGGTACTGTCCCACTTCGTAGCATTTGAAATGAAGGCTTTTTCTACCGTGTTAAAGAGCAGCATTTCTTTGGTGACATACTGGTTGTGAGCGCACACCATGTTGCACTGTTTGGTTTGTATTTACTTTGCTGATCAAATGTTTCAGTGCGTGTGGACTGTTGTGTACTTTTTTTATTGTAGTCTTTTGCAGTGATGGAGAACTACTTAGAAAAGGTTGTGTGATGTATTGCAGTCCAACACCACTAAAATCACAAACATAACCATGACACTTCTGAAAAGTGTGAAACGATACTGGAAGGTCTTTTTAGTCTGTTGGTAAAATGTGGCTGACAAGTTTCAAACTCATGAGGCTGGCTGTGTCAAACTGACAGATATTGATCACACCTGATGATGATCGACCTAAGCCAACTTATTTTTCTACAGGTTGTGAAGCTTCATACCAAACTTGGCAAGCCTATTCCCTCTACTGAACCCAGCATGGTGACTCAGATATCATCCTCCAGCTCAGCTGTCCCCAACAAAACCATCACGTCTACCTTGAACTCCTCCTCTACCAGCAGCTCTCTGGGGGTGGTTTCCTCCTCCACTGCTTCATCCAGCACCTCCTACCTAAAACCTGTCAACCTAGTCAGCAGTGGCGTAATGGGTGTCAAGAACCCATTAGCCAGCAATTTGTCCCCTGCCAACGCTGGCACAGCTGGAAAGAAAGTCAACACACCCAAGATCAATTTTGTTGGTCAGTATTAATTAAATAATTAAGTGTTCTTAAAAAAATACTTGGTGGTCTATAGAAATAACCAAAGATTACCCTTGATTGACTGGCAACCAGTCCAGGGTGTGCACTGCCTCTCGTCTGAAGTCAGCTGGGATAGGCCCCAACATACCTACGGCCCTAGTGACAATAAGAGATGCATACATACTGGATGGGGCGCGAGTCTGTCACTGGCCTCACAAGAATGTTTTACTAGTAAATATCTTAAACTTTTTTTAACAGTGCGGAAGAGGTGCTTATGCAATGTCTTGATGTGTGAATGCAGGTGGAAATAAATTGCATACTACAGCAAAGCATGAAGAGGGCAAAGTGGAGAATCCCAAGATTGTTATGGCCACCTCAGGTGCTCTGGATGCAAAAACCGAAGTTTCTGATTCTCTGACCACATCAGCACTCGCTGCACTGCAGAGTGACGTCCAGCCTGTTGGCCATGACTACGTTGAGGAGGTCTGTCTCAGTCCAACTGTGCATGGACAGTTCTCAGTTCATTAAGAATGAATTGCAACAGCTATTTTAACATGTGACTCATTTCTAGGTCCGAAATGATGAAGGCAAAGTCATCCGCTTCCATTGCAAGCTTTGTGAATGTAGTTTCAACGATCCCAATGCAAAAGAAATGCACCTGAAGGGACGTCGACATCGCCTGCAGTACAAGGTTTGATGTTTTGGTTTTTTTTTTTTTAGTTCTTGAGTCATATCTGGAATTTAAAGGGCTCAAGCCAAAAATGAGTATGCGGATCAAAAAGATTCACTGTGGCGACTCCGTAATCATGAAAAAGCTGAAAGGAAAAACAAAATCCTACATTTCCAAAATCCTATTGATTGTAAATCACAACAATTATTATTTTTTTTAAACGTCCAAAACCCTAATCAATCAATATTTATCCATTTTATTTCCCAAATGACATTTTTTTTTTCAACTTTTAAGCACAAAAGCAACTTTTAAGGATGTTCTTTTGCTCTCCTTTATATTTTTACTTTCAGATGACTAAAAACAGACAAGGTACAAAATACTACAAAGCAAAAATGGTGTTGTAAATACGATTTTAACAATTAAGAAAATTACTATTCCCATAAGTTTGGCAACAGCCCATTTATTATAGTCGCTAACAAGTTCATACCGCCATGTCAGATTCAGAAGCACCAACACTTGTAAATGAATGCGAAGATTTATGTATTTTGGTTTACAACTAGAAAAAGGTGAACCCGGACCTGCAGGTAGAGGTGAAGCCAAGTATTCGAGCACGCAAGATTCAAGAAGAAAAGATGAGAAAACAGATGCAGAAAGAGGAATACTGGAGAAGACGAGAAGAAGAGGAGCGTTGGAGAATGGAAATGCGGTATGGTTGTTGTGATGACTTCTTACTTGTGGAAAGATTACATTTACAATAGACAAGAAGTATAAATGTTGACTTTCTGCAGACTTTAGGTATTGGTAGCCACCAGCAATTACAATGCAGATTAAAACGCAAAGCAGTTCAGCAAACATGAGTAAAAAGAAAAACCTTTTTCCTCAAAAATATAGATTGAAATGCAAAGCCTATATTAGCCTCAAACAATCAACAAATTGGCTACATCACTTAATTTGAACAATCTGTTTTGAAGGACCTAATTTATGAAAGACTATGATAGAAGAATTGGCTTCTATTTTCAGACGATACGAGGAGGGCATGTTCTGGAGACGTATGGAGGAAGAACATCATTGGGATGAGCGACGTCGCATTCCAGAAGGAGGGTATCAACAGGGTCCCCCTGGTCCTCCAGGTCTACTTGGAGTTCGACCTGGCATCCCAGGTTTACAGCCCCAGGGTCCTATGGTAAGGTCATGTCATTGTAATTGCTGGGTTAAACAGGTTTGCTGTGTAGATGAGCTGACTGGCTTATAGTCTGTCATACTAGTCATTGCTATTGCTGTTTGGCACAACATCAACTGCAGAATACAGATTCAGTAGCAAACCACTGAAGTTTTGTGATTTGCCATAAGACATGAAAAACACTATTGTTTCATCTCTTCTCTATTGCGTTGGAAGAGAGCAACACGCCACTTCATTGAATTTAATGTTTGTGCCCCACAGCCCCCACGGCGCCCTGACTCTTCGGATGACCGCTATGTCATGACCAAGCATGCTTCCATCTACCCCTCAGAGGAAGAGCTGCAGTCTATTCAGAAAATTGTCTCTATCACAGAGCGTGCTCTCAAGCTGGTCTCGGACATAATAACAGATGAGGAGAAGGCCAAAGAAGAAGACAAAGAAAAGAAAGAGCCATCTAAAGAAAGGTGTGAAGTCGGTGACAGGTATGATCACAATGGATTCTTCTTCAAAATTTAACATTGGCCAAAAAGCACACTACAGTCACCAACCACACTGCAAAAAGGGCAAGTAGGATAATCTATAATTCTGCTCACAGGTGGTCCTTGTGATAAATGGATGGATATATAGATGCTTTATTCATCTCCAACAGAAATTGACATTTCCAGCAGCTCTGCAAAAATATACAAACTTAATCATAAAATAATACAACAAAGGCAAGATTAGAAAATGGAATAAGAACAAATACATACTAGACTAGATCATGTCAGATTTGTAGTGCATAATTAACTTTGTTCCTAAACTCTGATGCAAGTTGAATTTTGGTGTAGCTTGGTGATCTCCTCAAGTCACTCACAGTCTAAACAGAACATATGTTCTGTTTACTACTATACCTGATTTGTTTAGTCTGGTGCAGTTCCCACGCTGCTGTTTTTAAAAAAATATATATTTCAAATGTAGAAATGTTAAATAGCTAGCATTACTTTTTTCCCTCCATGTTTACCTGTGTGAGAGAGACCTGAATAGTTTAGTGGGATCGCGTCATAAGCCGTGTACACGATGACATCCACAAACAAAATTAAACATGCACAGATTTTTTCCTTGGCTGGAAAGAGACTCGCCCTGTCGCTCGGGTTCAATTGAAAATTTGGAAGAGGTGACTTGGCCTCATGCATATGTGCAGCTCATCAATCAGATGTGATTGTTGGTTGGAGCCCGTTGTGTACAGGTTTGAACTGCAGGGACGATCACTGTTACATATCCACATCTACTTTGGAATAAATGACAACGTAATGTAATGTAATGTAAGCCAGCATCGTAGGCAGAGAAGACAAGAGCATCTGTCCATGCAGAATGAAAACCTCTACTTTCTTTTGAGATGTTTCTGTTTTTGGGGGGAGGAGGAAATTGATGCTTACAAAATGGGGGGAATACGTGTCTGTCACATCTCAATCAGCGCAGGTTGCCAAACCCTGGTTTCCCCTGCCTTCCTCGTGCTCATCCAATCACCAGTCAGAACTCGGCCAGGATACATTCATGGTCTCAGACAAAGTTGGATTTTTTGTAACTCATTACAAAGTCATGCATATTCCCCACTCGGGTGTTAAAAAAAATTTGAGCATTGCAAAGTGAGCCACAACAAAGAGGCACATGCGGCTCCGGATCTCGGGTTGCTGACCCCTGCCCTAACGCATATGTAAGCATGATAGACTGAAACTGAATGTCGTAAACCTACTTTTGATCAACCTTACCAAGTCCAGACGTTAAAATACCATCTTTATTCTTAATGATGCTTGCTAAGTCCAGTGTTAAGAGTGGCGTGGCTACTCGTGCGCCTCACACACACATTGTATCTTGCACAGCGCGCCACTCTTGAACTGGTTCGTCAGCGAATCTCTTGTTATCCACCAAAATGAAGTTTTCTACACGTTCGCAAACACAAAACGCTGAAACTGGAAAGGCTGTAAAGCGAGGACCACATGTATCTAGAACTAACACGTGTAATACACATATACAGATATGATACATTTTCTAACAGCTGAAATCATACACAAAGGAAACAACAATATATTTTTGTGTTTTTCCTTGCATTGCTTTTATCATTGATGTAAAATTATATATTTACGTTCATGTTGTCATTTATAATGATAACTTCGTTTACATCTTCCTTTTGTAACATCCTAGATCCCTGAAGGGCGTGATGAGGGTGGGTGTCCTTGCCAAAGGTTTGCTTCTTCGTGGGGACAAGAATGTCAACTTAGTCCTACTCTGCTCAGAGAAGCCCACCAAGAATCTCCTCACGCGTATTGTGGAGCTCCTCCCCAAACAATTAACAGTACTGTATTTTCTATTCTCATTTTAGCTATATCTGTGCTGGCCACTGCACTTGATGTGAAGTTGATTTTCAAGCTAAAAAACTTGGAGTGTTGGCTTAAATTAGTTTTTGTGGATTAAATTAAATAAAAATTTGATTAAAATGAGTAGTGAGCAGTGGAAAAGTCCAAAGAACCGAGCAACATCCTTTTATGTTGTCAACGACAGACCATCAGCTGCATTCAATCTTAATCACTAAGGAGAAGATAATAGGGCTTGGCCTTGTCAAGTTAAACACACAAAAACATTCTGGCACCCTCGGCATGACTTATGGTAAGATTTAGGTAACTGTGTGCATTTGAGTCAGCATATTTAATTCCGACCTTTTGAAAATGACAGACAATCCCAAAATTCATTCAAAGTTGTGCACCCACTGCTTTTTTGTGCTACCATTCCATCTTGAGAAAGATCTGTTCATAAAAAGGATTTATAATCCAAGGTTAATAACAATAATAATCTGGACCTTAATACAGTTACAATACATTTCCAGTTAGCTGTACATTTCTGACTGCAACTGTCCCTACCTACAGTCATGGAAGACATAATTAGACCACCCTTTTTTTCTTCAATTTCAATGGCCAAGAGCCCTGTTTTTGACAGTACACCATGGAACCATGGAAATGGCTATATATGAGCTCTTAAATTAAACTCTTATGAGCAATTTTAGTTGTCATTATATTTCTAAAAACAGTTGAACCTTTAGTTGTACCAGTCATTAAAATGAACAAATAAGCCGGAGAAACAAGGCTGGTCGAATAATTGTTTCCATGACTGTACTATGCAGCTGATGGAAACGACTTTGGCTTCTCAACTGCACCACATTCAGCTAACAAAACAGTATATACTTGTTTTGATCATTTTACTTATTTGCTTTCATCTTTCTAGATAGTAACGTCGGAAAAATATGATATTAAAGGCTCTGTCCAAGAAGCAGCCATCATTCTTACATCCTGCACAGAGCCAAAGATGCAAGTGACCATCACTTTGACTTCACCTGTCATCAGAGAGGAAAATGGCCTGGATGGAGGTTGGGAATGCCATCACAGCACATGTTACAACTCCTTGTCTGTACCACTGTCCTACGCAGTCATTTCCAGTTGGTTGGTTGACAGCAAGAGTTTTGTGCTGCTGGCACGCTACAAAAACGTTCAGAAAAGTATCGTGTTGGTTTGTTTAACACGAAACAATGGGCTTCTAAAATCAGCAATCGGCTCCTTCTTTCATAGTTTATTGGTATCAAATTTATTAAACAAAAGACCAGCAAAGAAAGTTTATTTTAATTGAAACTTTCAAATTAAGATGAAATTGCAACAGTTCCCTCTTCAACGTCTACTGCTACATACAATGTAGAGATCAATTGGAATGTAAAGTGTTAAAAGTGCCAGCAGTATTGCCCTTAGTCTTTTTGCTCTTTAACTCTTCTCAGATGCTATCCTTTTCTAGCTAAGCATGGTCAGTGTTTGCATTGTGATAAGTCTTATTTATTCCCTGGAGAAATTCTGTTTTGTTTCCTGTGTTCTCAGGGATTCTGGTTACATTTTCTAGTCGATTTGGAAGACACGTGTTCTGCTCATTTTTAGAAACGTATAGTTTTTAGATTTTCTCAAAGAAATCAACTTTAGCAAAATCCGACTGTGCAAAGATATCAGGGTTGTTGTTTGGCCACCCAAGCTGTGTTCAAATCAATATTTGACTCGCAGCAGCAGAATCCCCGCCATAGCAAAGGAGAACATATTTTTCCACAGGAAACAAAGACTATTTTTGTGTACTGGTGAACAGTTAACCATGCTGCCTCTCTTGATCCAAAGTGCTCCCCTGAGTAGATAGACAACTCAAAACGTGGTCACCAGCAATGTCTATATCTTTTTTTCTAATGCATCATGAATTTTTGAATTGACAATAGTCGGAAGCTGTAAGATTAAACTTTTCCTTAGGGGAGTATTGTTGAGGCTAAGGTATGAAGGCTTTGATTGATTTGATTGATGGTGAATGTCAGTGAATTGTTGGTTGGACCAGAGTACAGCCTTTGACATACATTGACTGTCGATGTCTTATTCCAACCTACTGATTCTGGGTATGCATGCAGTGATATTCTAACCTTTTGATTGCTGCAAGTTTGATTCTCTCCTTTAGCACTCTTTGCTACTGCATTTTTGTATTTCATAGTGTTTACATGTCCAGCACAATGACCAGTTGACCTTATTTGACTACAAGAAAAGAATGTGTTCGTTACTTTGTTTGGTATGGCCCAACAGCTCCGGAAGGATTTTTGACCAAGGTTTTCCCACATCCCAAAAATGTTGCCACACCTACCATTGCCATGGGGCTTTTTATCAGGTCGTTGTCTTAATTCTTGGCCTTCCCCCAACCCCCCACCCCCACCCCCACCTGGAAAACACATCTTTCACAGTCATCCAGAATGACAACGTACAGAAAAAGAACACATCTATTACCTGATAAAAAGGTAATTGAAAACGAGGGTCAGCCGAAATCAATGTGGACTTGCTTTCTAAATAAAGCAGCCTAAAGATCAACTTATACAAATGATTTCCCAAATATGACTTAACTAGCTAGTCAACTAGTGTTAACATTAAGGTTGGTGCAGTCAGATTTTGAATGCTGCCATGTTGAAGAAAAGGGATGTTGCTTTGTAAAGATTAATTGGTATGTGTGGCAACATGTTTGTTCTCTGCCAGCCTTGCTGACCTGGTCAAACACCCATTCCCCATCAGCATTTTGACACTTCAAATTCATTTTTAGATGTAACCTTGGGTATGGTGAAAGACCCAGCGGACGTCTTGGACAGGCAAAAATGCCTTGACGCTCTGGCTGCTCTGCGCCACGCTAAGTGGTTCCAGGTTCGGAACATCATTTTACTTTATTATTGTAGCCTTATGCGATGCATTATTTGTTTAGCTTGTTTCACACATTTTAACCTTCTAATGCTGAAGAAAATGTGCACAATTTTAAGTCCAAACAAAACCATATGGAGTCATCATCTGGAAATTGGCATCACCGTATTTCCTTTTCAATGACGTATGCACTGCAATATAGTAGACAATTCCATAAGGCTGCACGATAACTTGAAGAAAATATTTTTTTATTCCACATGAATGAAATGGGGATTGAGAGAAATAAGGAAAATCTGACTCATTTCCTGTGATAGCGTTGTGCAAAATCACAGGTCAAATATGTCAGATTTCCTGGGCTCCTTCAGTCCCTGTTCCTTCCTCTCAGGTGGATCTTATACTTTGAAATACATGTTTGTGGAATCCTGGATAAACCTTGGGTCAGGGTTTAGAAGATGACAAGAAAAGTCTTCCTTTCTTGCTCATCCTGCAAACTTTGTACTCCCTTACTAACTGTGAGGTACAAGACTACTGGGAATGGCAGCTGATGGCAAATTTTCATGGCTCATTAATGCCTTAAACCATACTCAAGCTTCCATTATACACAGTAGTTTTTGGACCTCGTAGAACTGATTTACTGTCATCATCGCACATGTTTAGCAAATAAATCTAACTTTACTGCATCACAAGGCTAGAGCCAATGGACTCCAGTCCTGTGTGATCATCATCCGGATACTGCGAGATCTCTGTCAGCGAGTCCCAACCTGGTCACCCTTCCCAGGATGGGTGAGTATCCCCCTCCAAATGGAATCTATGTTTATATTCCTGTCTGCAAAACGTACTGCTAATATGAATGCGCTAGCAGCTAGGCTAATACAGTAGTGGGGAGCAGAAAGTGGAAAACAGCTTGTACCTTTTTAAAATTGTTTCCAAATTCAAGTAGAAGCCAACCGCTCTGCTGTTCTAGTGTCACCTGCTGTACTGAACACTCCTTTGGGGGGGGCACTTGTTGCAGGGATGGACAAATAGCTCCTGGACAATTTGGAAAGCAGTGAAGATCCACACACCTGATTTGCTTGGTTTTTCCCCGGTGTCCGATGAGGAACTAGACGGGGGTTGGCGGTAGACTTGTCCGTGTTGTGGTGGAAATGAAATATTTGGTTTGCAATTTATCTGAAATGTCTTATTACTATTGCCCTGTGTTTTAGGTATTTTCATTTGTACATTTCATGAAGGAAAGGTGCACTGAGGCAAATCCTTAATAATAATCCTTTTCTGAATGTTCCTTGATGGGCTTTTTACTCACATTTAGAATTTGAAATCAGTATCACAAATAAACTAATCTTATTTTGAGCTGACACAAATAAACGTTTGTGTCAGTGTGAGAGGTCTCACTCGCTCACATTTTGTGAACATTTCGGAACGTTTGGGGGCAAGTTTCAGAGCTAATATGCTAGTAATAAAGAAAAGTAGTCATCCAAAAATATGCATGCTGACTGTCCGTATGCTACCAGTCTGGCCTCCACCCACCGAGACAAAGACTGCATGACAAAAGGGCTCACCTTGTTCATGCTGTTGTTCTGAACAAACATGCCAAGGTCCTGAAAGGAATGCAGCGAACTCTCTTCCTGTTTGGTGGTGGAGAGACGAAGAAAACACACGCGCTAACACGTGAAGTTCATTTTCATTTACCCTGCGATTCATGTATTATCATCCCAGTCCTAATTGAAGTTTTCCTTTCCTGAACAAGAAGTGTTGCCACTCTTTAATCTCACTAGATCTTGTGACAGCCTTGTGTCGCAGATGCCTGCTTACTACTTCCAGACTCTGCTGTCTGAGTATATTGGAAATCTAAGCTGTACTAACTGTTCGCTCCTCAGGCCATGGAGCTGCTTGTGGAAAAGGCCATCAGCAGTGCGGCTGCCCCGCTCACCCCAGGCGATGCACTGAGGCGTGTCTTTGAATGTATTTCATCTGGGATTTTGCTCTCTGGTAAGAATATTTTACATTTTGCCATCTCAAATTGAATATGTTGACATGATGTCCAAATTTGTCTTTTCAACAAAAGTGCTTCATTTTGTGATGGGAAAATGCTTTGAGGACCATTTCTCAGTATTTTTGTTCTGTAATTGTTCATTCGGTACTTATTCCTCCAGAGCTAATTACTCTAATTACCAACCCCAATTTTCACTTTTCAACTTTCCTACTACTTTACCAAAACAACAATCACTTGCATTACAGTTTTGGGTTACAGGGACTCACTCCAAATTTCAACCCTCTCGTCACCTCTATACTCCTGTTACCCAATATACATGCCAGGATATGGCAGATGTGTATGAACATAAATTGTCTTGAACTCCTAAGTAGATGATTTGTCTTTACAGGTGGGCCAGGACTGATGGATCCCTGTGAAAAGAATGCTGTAGATACCCTAGCACCTGTGGGGGAGCAGCAGAGAGAGGATATAACCCTAAGTGCCCAAGTACGAGCTTCATTTTTGACTGTTGTGTTTGTGCTATTCGAAATGTGTATACTTGTGTATGTCGGTGATCACTCCTCCACAGCATTCTAGATGGAACTAGCTTCTTGTCTGAAGTTGACAACGTTCATTCAGACAATTCAGACTATATATATATATATATATATATAAAATACAAATAATGCCATTCCAAACAATCCGTTCCAGACACTCAAATTTGAACACAAAACACATTGCATGGATAATAATTATAGCTTTATCAGCAGAATGACCAATTATTGATGAATGACCAATTACTGCAAGCTACAACAGAATGGGCAACTCAACATTTAATATTGGTTTTACTAATTTACCCTTCACAATCACGCATGGAGAGCAAGGTTGGAATAGAGTTTTGTAGAGAGGGAAAATTGTCCCTTTTCCTGCTTGATCCATACTCCATAGACGGTAAAGTCGGACAGTTGAGTCCAACCAGCTTGCCACTCATTCATGAAGGAATCCAGTTTATTTTGGATACAAAAAGCATGACTGTAAAGGCCAGAGTTGTAAACGAGATACTCAATAATTCACATTTCAGTTCAATATGGCTGTAAAAAGATGAAAAGATTCAGTAGACTACACAGTGCACGTTCTACCACTGGTTAGCATCGTCTTTGAAAAAAAGGCTGCAAGACCCCCGAATTTTACGACGTAAAGACAAAGCCATTGTCATTTAAGAGGTATGTAATGTCCTCATATTTTGCATGTAAACCTGTAGTTATTTTCTATAAAATGTGTTTCTGGAACGGATGAATGACATGAACCAAGGCACCAGGGTTTTGAAATGTGGTATTTCACAAGTTCAATTCCGATATAGTGAGAGGTTTTTGCAGGTCTTTGGGTTCAGTACTTTACAATTTTCACATTTTTGACAATTTTGTCACATTTCAGGAGGCCCTGAATTTGTTTTAATCAGCTGTTGGTTAGTCTTAAGATACACATTCTTGAAATATGTCACTCTGGAGAACATAGCTAGAATAAGAGTTTTATTTTTTTTTTATTAAAATAACTAACCCCCTGTAAATAAATTAAGTAAAAAATGTAAAAATCTACAAATAATGACACCTAATAAATAAAGCTGTACCTGTGCTGTGCGTCATGTCTGGTCAAGTGGATGAACTTATGATTATAAGTTATTATAAGTTGACTGTGCCAGGCTGGCAGTGGGCATAATATGGAACATACCTGAGTCTTGGTCCAATCATTTTACTTCTGTGTGTCTACAGTTTGCTCTGAGGCTGCTGGCGTTCCGTCACATCCATAAAATTTTGGGTATGGACCCTCTGCCGCAGGCTAACCCTCGCTTCAGTGTGAACAGCAGCCGCAAGCGTCGCCATGACAACAGTGATGGAGCAGACAGCTTTGAGGGTGAAGGTAAAAAGGATAAGAAGGATTATGACGTTTTATAAGAGTCACTGTGACAACCTGTAAAAAAAATACTTGGATGTATTTCCAGCGGGGACGTATGCTGGTTGCTCCAGTGATACGTTCTTTTGTTTTGTTTTCAACTTATAGATGCATATGTGTATTGCAGCCTCACACGTGTTAAACCAAACTCTCTATCGTTTTTAGATTTCCTATGGCTGAGTTCTAACTATCGAATATATAGTGTGGTTTCTTTTTTTATTATTATTTTTACCCTAGGTAGTTAAATTATTGCATTTTGTGACGTTGAGTGTTGGTGGCATTGGCTTCTTCTGCTGCTGCTGCTTTCCTTGGACATGGTGGAGAAAGGCAAGCAGTGATCACTGTCTCTATTCATCTGTATAGTAGCATTCCAGAGTGGACATTGTGACACATTCATCTGCTCAGTTAGCGCCTCTTTCAATTGGAATCTCCTGTCATAAAGGCAGGTGATGTTTGTCTGTGCTCTGCTATATTCAAAGAGGTAACCCAGCTGTGTCTGTAGTGAACTTGTCAGCCAAAAATGTCCTCTTATGTTCTGAAATATATTCATTCAAATGACATTGCTTGTATAATCTTCAATAGAAAGTGTTGACTTGTGGAAAGCATGGCTGTATTGATGATTGCATCCTGTTTAGTTCTGCTGCTGACTGGGGAAACCTGCCCGTTTATCTGGTCTAGGTGCTACTTTGAGTACTGGAAATAACAAATGGGAAGGGGGTGCTCTTCAATCAAACATGTTGAAATGTATGCTGCCACACGATTCTAGTAGCAGAATAAACTAACTCCCAGTTCGAAGAGCTTTGAAGTACTTCTTGAGTGGATTCTGTCATGACCTTTTTCTTTGCTTGTTGGAAGAAACGGAACGACCAAAAAATGTCTGCTAATTGCAACAATGAGCCAGCAGTCAGGGAATTGGCCGATAAAAGTGAATATTTTGTGAAATACAGAAATATACATCATGTGAATGAAATCATGAACAACATCGACTCCTACTTCACAGAAATTCACTTATCACAGTCAGGTCTGGAACCAAGGAGGGTTAATAAAGGAGGGACAGCTGTAGTTTGCTGTTTGCAAAATACACAATTTCTGCTCCACGTATAATATTGACCAAGTACAGGGACTTTGGAAACCCAGTAATGGTGAGTGCAGTCAGGGAGTTCTCAGACGCCAGCTGATATTAAATGATGGAAGGCCCATTTTTCTTGCTTCCAGTTCGTCTTAACCGTAAAGATATTCTCAACGCATAAACATAACACACTTCCAGCAGTTTGGGGATTTTGTGAAAAGTCAGCCGAGCTCCATTCGTTTGTAAAATACTGTGCAAAATTGATCACTGATGATCAGTAAATGAATAATCAGCCCTTCTGGTTGAGCAGAGCAAAAAAAACAAGTTGCACCCGTAATTGCTGACTCAAGAGGAGAAATCGACATCTCTGGTGATGTCAGACGTGCTTCATTTCCAAATATGAGCTTTTTGTCCCGTTGTTGGATGAATAGTGATTGTGAACTGTGCCCTGCGGCCTTGTAGTGTCGAGGTTTGAAATGAACCCTTTATCTCCAAGCTGCTCAATTTCTGCTCATTTCACTCTGCAAGCATGTGCATCCACATGCTGTGGCGTTAGCTTGATTGAGTGCACAAGAAGAGGTGAGAGTTGTGTCTGGACAGCTGGTGGCTGCTTCACCATGACAACCTGCTCATGATGCCCTGAGCATCCCTCAGTTCCTGGCTGAGAGCAACATCGGCGTGCTGGACAACCCTTCCTCCTTACTTGGCTAACTTGACACTGCCGCTCTGTGAGGAGATGATGCTAAAGAAGGAAGAAGGGGTGAGCCTTGAATTCAAAGCACACACTTTGAATACTTGATACAGTAATAATATTAGACATTAGATATTGTCCTGGTTCGGGTGGCATTGCCAACAGTCTGGCCTGACATCATCAGCGGTGTAGTTCCTTCTGTTGTTCAGATGGGGAGACAGTCACTTGGGGACAAACACCGCAACATGTCCACTCTTCAGATAGCAGCGGCTGCACAAATGTCCAAATATTATGAAATGACGCTTTTCATTGCAAGAACTCACACAGATTGATGACTTTTACAGATCATACTCTTCATTCTTTGACGACTTCTGTCACTGATTTCTTAAGACGCCGCATTGTAGATGACGTGCAGTCTCCAGCCTTGAACTTTGCTGTGATGTATGAGGCGCCTTTTGTGTCGTAGCTCACAATCCTCATGAATAGCTGAAAGTGGAGAGAAATGAGTCATATCTGCGCAAATGCTTACCAAGGACCAATGTCAATACTTACAATGGGATGTGCTGTCATTGGCTGTCCTGTTGCTGCTGCTGTCATATATAGTCCTCACCGCCTCCTATCACCAGTCGCTCCTCTGCTCCAACCTCTGCTGCTGGATTCTCCCGAGTCCCTTCTGAGAAAACTACCTGAGACGTGAAAAGGAACGTGCACCTGTCACTTTCAAGGATGACAGCCTTTATGGTAAGTCCCCATCATGTTTATCATCATCACTCAAGTTATCGTTTCAGGTGGCAAAGGTTATTTCCTCTTTGCTGATGGTTTTGTTGATTTGGAACATGCGTACGATTCGCTTTCAAAAGGAGGAGGAGGAAACAAAGCGTCTTGTCCATCAATTGCTCTAAATTTGTTCACTTCCTGTACTCCAAATGTACTCCTTGCCAGTTTAAAAATACATAGGAAAATGATAACAATGTGGTACAATAAGAGTCAAGGTTTTAATTCCATTTGTTCAGACGTTTCTGTTTCTATGGTCCCGTTTGCCGTCAATCACAACCTACAAACTTATGAAAAGCTAAATATAAAGTCTGACTTTTTCCAAGGTTTTCCTTATGGTATCCGCTTTAGGATTTGAAGGCTGCTTCAAAGACCCTTCCTGGTTGCTCTGGTGAGGTTGTACGTTGAGGAATGACATTTAACTGCTACCTCCTGCTACTATTAACTATTCTGTGTGTGCAGGCCCTTCAAAGAGGCACATAACGGAGCTTTAATGTCACGCTGAACAGAAAAGCTGCTAACATGGCTCCCTCAGTCCTACCAAACGTACTCTATAGGACACTTTATCTTAGAGCTTAACCAAGATCTTCTATGTGTATTTAGAAATAGCGGTAGTCATCTCGTTATATCACGGTTCGAATATTGCTCCCTCACTATCAGTTCTTAAAAATTATCACTGTTTCATGGCTGATTATGGCCTATTAGTCCAAAAAACATGGAAAAACAAGTTGTATGTAGTATTCTAGTCACTGGGCTTCAGTGTTGCCACGAGACATGACCGTAGATGACCTTACCTTTCACGCTGCATGAAGACAGGCCAATGAGCCAGCAGAGCCGAGCCAACATGCCATGGCTGACATCGAGTCACAGTCAGGTCTGGAGCCAATTAACTGTGATAAAATGGGACAACTGTAGTTTGCTGTTTGGATCTAATATTGGTCAAGTACAGGGACTTTGGAAACCCAACAATGGTCCTTACCTTTGGTGTGCGCCACCATCACTCTTGTTAATTAACGCATTCTGTTTCTACAGCTAGGCAACAGTTATGGGGTCAAAAAGTGGAGCACATCACCTTAGCTCACTTCTCTACTCATTCATGCTTCAAAACTAGCTGTCATATAAATCGTCGCCCTCACAAAATGCAAAGATCCTTCTCAATTGCTTTGCCTCACTTACTCACCTAAAGTGGACCAGACTTTCTCAACACCCTTTCTTTTATCAAAATAAACCCGGATGATTCAGCACAACACCAGGATTCACCGTCAAATGCTCATATCTCTCTCAAAAAAACATTAGTAATATATAAACACATCAATTCTAAGTGCCCCCAAAATTCTTTAAGCATCGCAAATCCAATATCACTCTGTCAATCGATCGATCTATTTATCGATTTATCTAAAGAATCTAAGATTGGATGCGTGTGGAAGGTTAAAGGTTGAAATGTAATTTTCAGTCATTCTTATTAAAAGGAAAACGGAACTCTCCTAACTGGGGTATATGTACGCTACAATAGTTCGATTTTCCTTGACTTCATGTTTCCAAACTTGTTATTAAGGTAACAAAGCAGCCTTTATTCAAGACAATCAAATGAATTCCTGATTGTTTGGCTTTTATCTCAGTGCAGTGCGAAAGGACAATGTTCCAGTGTGTGCTAAATGGCAGCTCGCCATTCATTTTTTTGCAGACACGGTGCCATGTACACCTGTTGGCGTGTGCTGCAACGAGCCCCCATCCAGGACCCTGACTTTGGATCTGAAGGAGCGATACGATGGAAGAGGCAACAGAGGTGCGAACAGATGGCAATTCTCTGCTGAAGGCAATCTCTCTGAGTCGTCTTCGTCTGACTCGGCTGCTGCTGGAAGGAGGGGCTTACATCAACGAGAGCAATGAATACGGCGAGACTCCGCTCATGGTGGCTTGCAAGACACGCCACTCAGACGCGCAAAGTGTTCCCAAACACAAGATGGTTCAGTAAGTACCACTAAAGTACAACTAACGCCGCGCAGTACGTTTACACGCACCAAACTAAACCATGAATTTGGTTGAAAGCAGCTTTTTGATTGTGTTCCATCAGATTCAGATCACGGTTGAAATGTGTGCTAAAGTGTAGCCTCCCACTTTGGTCTGAAGGTCAAGTCAACAAAAGTCACATTGAAGTTCACACCTTCATCAGTGGTATGGTATCTGTTTTCCTAGGGCTGCTGCTTACACTTGTCCACCATTACTTGTTTGCAGTCGTCCCTCATTTATTGCAGTTAACTGATTCCAGTGATAAGTGAATTCCTGGCAAGTAGGATTCAATATTAAAGAATGGAATATTTTCACAGTTAAGAGCACAGAAAACCTCCATCCATCTTCTATGTTGCGGGTATGCTGTCTTGGGGCGAGAGGCCGGTCCACCCTGGACTGGTGGCCAGCCAATCACAGAGCACATGTAGACAAACAACCATTCCCACCCACATTCTTACCTTTGGGCAATTTGGAGTCTCCAATTAACCTAGCATGTTTTTGGAATGGGAGAGTATCCAGAAAAGCCCACACAGAAGGAGAACATGGCAAACTCCACAAACTCTCCTGACCATGTGGCAAACATGCTAACCATTAGGCCACCCACAAAAAAGCTGTCCGAATCCAATCTTTACCATTTTTAGAACCACATAGACATGAAATAACACCACCTTTCCACGCCATTATTCTTGTTTGAGAACAGATTGTTCGACTGTAATGGGTAAGCTAAGGGACCACTGCAGGGAAAACATGGCCGCCACTTTAAACATTGAATTCTACCAAGCCAACAAGTAAGCCTCCAATTTGTAAGAAAGGGTTTCAAATGGAGTGGGGAAGGACAAGTAAGTAGCCTAAAATGTACCACTTCCACACAGAATGACATGCCATGGCTGATCTCCAGTGGTGTGAAAAAGTTTTAGCCCCCGTGCTTTTTTTTGTGCATGTTTGTTCCGCTTCAGTTTCAGCTTATCATTAAAATTTATAATATACTATTTTTAGTGTGTGTGTGTGTGTGTGTGTGTGTGTGTATATGTATATGTGTGTGTGTGTATATATATATATATATATATATATATACAATTTGTCAATGAGCACACAACTGAACACAAAATGCAGTTTTTAAATTAAATGTTTTAAGGGATAAAAAAAATAAATAAATCAAACCTCCATGGCCCCGTGTGAAAAAGTGAGGTCAGCTAAGGTCAAGTGTTCACGGCTCCACCATAATAAAAAAAAGACACTGGGCAAAAACAGCCTGTATGTGCCGGAAAACATCTTGATGATCCCAAGACTTTTGGGAAAATACTCAAGAGACAAAAGGCGAGTGTCCCATTACATTTCAGAAAAAGAACATCATCAACATCCAAGGTCAAATATGGTGGTGGTAGTGTGACGGTCTGGGGCTGTTTTGCTGTTTCAGGACCTGGAAGATTTTTATCCTGTGATAAAAACACAAAAGTGCATTTTGTTTTCAGTTGACTAATATTTAAAAACCACTGTATGTCTCATCAATGTAACATTACTGACGCCTAGTGACCAGAAGACTACATATGACTTGTCTTTCAATATTTTACCAATATTAATAGGCCGTAGCCAACCACAAAACCCATTCATGAATTAATTAGTCAAAAACAGCAAGAGTGTTGATGCTCAGGCTGGATGTTGCATGCTTACTCTTAGAGCATTTTGATGCTGGGATGCCTTGCTTTTTCAAGCTAACATAGCATTTCATTAGCACCCACATGGCAAACAGCGCTACTTGCTTATCTTTGCTGTGATGCATTTGTCCCACTTTCAGAAAATGTCATCGTATTATCAATTGGACTGAAGGCTACAAAGAACCACTAGTCATCATTCAGACTTACTTATTTGTTGATATGCTGCACACAGAGCAAAGAACAACTTGTCATTGTCTTCTTCCTGCTGGGCTCTCCTCGCACTTTGAGGCGTTCGGGCGGCCTCGTAATTTTGAGTGTTGGGCGCTTGTGTTTCCTTTTTATTCACGTACCCCCTATGGCAATTGACGGACCCCTGGGGGTACGCACACCCCACTTTGGGAACCACTGAGCATACCAATTTGGTCAACGGAGGAATTTGATGTAAACATTGAAAAATGGAGGCACCGCACTACAATCATCCCTCGCTTATTTAAGTGAATTGGTTACAGACTCAACAAGGCAGCATTCATTGTTAATAAATGGATTTTTTTCCTAAACCTTTTAGAATATAGTTTTTAACATGATTAGAGCCCTTTAGACATAGAATAACACCCCTATAGCCACCTTTACACTCCTGTTATTACAAAGGTTGCGGTCCTGACATTCTTGTGTCAATACACGCAAACCATAACAATGCTATGACTGTGAAGTTTTGTTGTAACAAATAATCAAATGTATTTCTTCTAAACTTAGATTGTGGAAGAAGGGCAATGTAAGAAGATACAAACTTACCACTTCCACATGGAATGGGAGTAGAACCATTTACACTCTGCATCCATGGCTGTAGGTAGGGTCATGTAATAAGGATGGATGTTTCATCCCAGAAAAATTGTACATATCGCTGTATCACAATATTGCAAGGTTGCGATTGGCGGGGGATGATTCCAGGGTGTACCCCGCCTTTCGCCCCAAGTCAGCTGGTATACGCTCCAGCATGCCCCCGTCAAGGCCAAGCGGCATATAAAATGGATGGATATTGCCAGGAAGGACCGTATTTCTGTTTTTTTTCCTGTGTTAATGCACGTAAACGTACTGACTGTACAGTTTGAGTTGGTGTGAAAATATTGCTTGCAATATACGATATACGACAGGTATCTCCTGGAAAATGGCGCCGACCCAAACATCCAAGACAAGAGTGGGAAAACTGCCTTGATGCACGCTTGCCTCGCAGAGGCAGGAAGTGAAATCGTGTCCCTCCTTTTGAGCAACGGTGCTGATCCAACCGTGGAGGACACGGCGGGCTTGTCGGTGGTAGTTTACGCCATTAATGCGGGCAACAGGGACATCCTCAAGATCCTCCTGGATGCCTGTAAAGCCAAGGGCAAGGAGGTCATCATTATCACCACCAACAAGCTGCCATCCGGCCATCAGACCACAAAGCAGTACTTAAATGTTCCTCCACAACCTGACCTCGAGGACCGTTTGCCCTGCCCTCCGACCTGCTCTTCTGCGTACAACATCCAGCGCCGAATTTCTCCACAGGGCTCTCCCCAGCCTCTGAGAAGTACACAGTGTCCCGGCCGAGGTGAATGTCAGCCAGGTTTTCCAATACGTGTTCCTAATATGGATAAGCGCCTCAGTCTTCAGCCATTCCACTCAGAGCAATGGTCTAAAAGTCCACCCATGCTGCTCCAGAAGAGCCAGAGCTCCTTGCTGACGGAAGAGCAGGCAGAAACAGCACCTGAGGAGGAGCTGTCCTTCAGAGGCCTCAACATCCACAGTCAGCCCCAAAGTGCGGGCGGGAAAGATGCCCCGCTGTCAGGGAATGACAAAAGAGGGCAAAGTGCACGACGCTTCGCTCGAAAGATGTCATACGACAGCGCCGCAAGCGCGCAGCATTCCGCTTCGCACCCTAACTTGCACCAGGAAAACAAGTTTTCCAATGAAGCCACTTCTGCCAATGAAAGTGCATATGACGGTCTTGGACACTTCAATGTCTCTAGTCTGCAAAATGTTATTCTTCGACGTAACATTGGTGCTGACCATTACAGTTCCGATTCTCAGTTGTCTCAGTTTGGGAGCAAAGACAGAAGCTCAAAAGGACCAGCAAGGCCCAAGATGGCCAACAGCAGGTCCTCCACGCTGTCAGGTTCCAGAGAGTCTCTGGATTGTTCTATGCAGCGAAGAGGGCTTGTTGGTCTGGAACGAAGAGGCTCCGGGGCGCTCCTGCAGGATCACATTGCCTCCACTCGGCCAGGTTATCTCCCCCCTCTCAACCTCCATGCTCCTATTCCAGATATCGGTGTCAGCTCCGTCTCCTTGTGCCCATGGACTGGAAGCAGCAAACCAGTGAAAGGTGGTTTTAAACCTATTTTCCCGAGGGACCTAAAGTCTCATACCACTCTGTGGAGGCGCCACTCCATGCAGAGTGAGCAGATCAAGCAGCTGGCTAACTTTGAACAAAAGTAGGAACACTATCTTTTTAAACGGAGAAACCACATGTACCCTCTCTGTGAAGGACAACACGCACAATTCACTGCGCTTTGGCATAGCTTCTACATCTAAATGTGTTTCTCACATCACAAGGCCCGACTCAAGGCAAATCAGAATTTGATTCTGGTTGCCAATAGCAACTCAACACAATGTATTTGGTACCTGGGCCACCTCTTAAAATCATCACTATAACGTCACTGCACAACAACTCCAAACTAAAAACCTCTACACTACAAAATCATCTGGATCAATCCAAAACCAGCCAGTATGTGGAGTGACCACCATTTGCCTCCAATAGTTTACACGGATCCAGAGCATCCTAGACATGTTCAATGTTTACATATCAGGAAGTATGCTGGCAATGCAAGTACTGGAATTTTCAGCTTCCAGGAGTTGTGTAGAAACCCCTCCAACATGGGGCGGTGCATCATCATCCCGCAACATGAGGCGATGCTTGCGGGTGAGTGACACAACAACGGTGCATTCCAAATACAGTAAAATGCACCTCTGCTGCGGATGGAGTGGTCCATGGTGGCACTGAAGTAGGAATGGTAAGAATGGCCAGGCGCGTACGCATGTTATGGACAACAAACAGGTTTTGACCATAGCAAGCATATGTGCGATGCCCTGGATTGGCGTATACAGCAAGTACTTGAGGCAAAGGGTGGTCACTGCATATTTTCAAACTCCCTCAGAATACCCCCATACAATTGAACTGCACATGTTGGAGTGGCCCTTTATTGTGGCCAACTTATGGCATCATGCTGTCTCAACAGCATCTTGTCAAATCCATGAAGCTGATAATTATGCTAACCAATTATGCTAACTAATACTATAATGTAATGTAATAATGAGTACTAATAATTATTACTAATATAATAATGTAACATACTATACTGTAAATGAAATATTTTATTGTACTGTTTCTGTAATATAAAATATGTAGAACAAGGGTTTTGAAAAAGTAGTTTTTTCTGTGTGTAAAGTGTCTATTTCTATGTGTGCCAAGCTTGATTGACTGGTCCCGGGACTAGTCTGCCAATTACCTAAACTTCGCTGGGATAGGTTCCAGCTCATGACAACCTTAAATAGTCTAACCCTAACCCTGCTCCAATATTTAGACACTAGCGGGCGTGTGCTTGTGTACCTGTACACGTACCTGTGAAACCCAGTCAGAGGGTTTCACATGTAACCTGTAAGGAAAAAAATAATTAAGTCCAAAAAGGAAATTTAATTAAGAAATGATACTTGGCTTTGAAACTCAAAAAGAGATGGTTGGTTGTCAAGGGGCAGCCGTGTATGTCTCTACATCCACTCACTGGGGATGGAGGGCTCAGTCCCAGTATCCCACCCACAAGCATCATTAAAGGCATAAAATCATTGTTGCTCTGGGATTATCTACGAATACGAGGTGCATTTTACTGTCACTCATCCACAATACTATACATACTGTATGCTATACTATACATACTATACTATAGCAAGTGGACACAGTCAGCAGTTAGAAGATGCACTAACCGTGATGTCAACAGAATGTCTAATGCAAGTGTGACACGTCAATACAGATTGATTATTCTTTTATTACAAAAATATGAGCACCATCATCACACATACGTTACACTTATGCAAGAGTGTGCAGTCATGATAAAGCATATAAATATTGTATAATATACAGTAAAACTTCCAAACAGACTAGATGAACTCTTTACTCTGCCAAATAAATCAATTTTTGAAACCGTCCTTTTTAAATGACATCATGAAGTCCAGATACGATCTTGTCAAGCGTTTGTGAGCTCTGTCCTTATACTCTCTGGTAGGTCATAGCAGATTCTGCTGACATCCATCTGGGTTCTATAAGGAAGAAGGTCCTGTATTGTGAACTCATCATTCTGGCCTGTCCACACTGTTAGAGAGTACCTGCAAATGCAACCAAGAAACACTTTCATTTACAGAGGTACATACTCCATGTATCTGTATACTACCACAGTAGTATAGCATACAAGGTCATTAACAGTTAACTGTTTAGTTCTTTGCTAACTAACACAGGTATGCAAAAAACCTACAAAATGTGAACACGTGTTTTGTCGATGTAAAATGATAGTTTTAGATAGAAAAACTACTCAAATGCACACCTTGTTAGGAATAAAAGCAATAAACATTAAAAATAAATTTACCGTTTAAGGTTACTTTTAACATCATTCAATTGGTGCCAACAGGATGTGGCAGCGAGATGTTTCGCTAAGATTTATTTATTGAATTCAATAAGGTTTATTCTTAATGAAAATGCTACCACTTGCTCCATTTTGGCTGATTTTGCAGCCATGATCAAAGGAAAAGCAGAGATTGGAGGTTCAATATTGAACATGCCTCAGAGCTCCCTAATACGCTTCCTGTTTCCGTGTATGAATGTATATACCATGTACTGAAGTCATAGCAAAACAGGAAGGCGGTGTCTTTGGCAACAATCACATCTTAAATAAAGGTAAAAAGTAACCTGAAATGTTCATTCCTTTAATTCATCATTTATAGGCATTTTCTGCATGTGAAACTATCATTGTAAAACTTTACAAATTGTTTTGTGTTATCATTTTTGGCTTTCCGGGACAGATTCATTGGACTTACAATATTTATTATGAAAAAATGGATTTGGTTAGGTGTGTTTTGATTAGAGTCGGACCTTCTGGAGTGGATTCTTGACGCTAACCAAGGTTCCATTACATAGATAACTTGTTAAATCTGTTCTTTTAAATCACTTTTGCCAAAAGATGGTGCTGGTCATGTAGCAATCCTAATACACGTCCATGAACAGAAACGAAGGTCTTGGCTAATCATCAAAAAAAACAAAAATAGGAAGTCTGTGTGTGAACCTGTTGGACTGTTGCAGCAACCATGAAAGCTGAGGAAAGGACTTGGCCAGAAGAGCCGCACGCACTGGGAATGTGACCAGATTTTGAAGGCCACCGCATATGTCCTCCATCTCATGCATCATGTCCCAACTATAACCTGGAAAGGACGTCAACGCTAATATTTTCTATACACAAACAACAACAGCACAGCAGTCACAGAATGAGTCAATGCTCCTCGCCAGCTGCATGAATGAACCTTTACCAACTTCAATAAAGCCTTACTGTAGGTCCGTGGTGTCAAACTCCAAAACTCCAAGCTACTTTAGGTTGTGGGTCTTCAGAAAGGGGGGAATGTGTATTTTTTGTGTCCCTTCATTCCTGCTTGAAATTTCTACTTTCCGATACACGACTATCGTGGTTTTGCCTTTGTCGTTGGTTTCAATAAAGTGATTGTTGGTCGACCGGTGCTTCATCATTCTCTCACTGTCCGACAAAAGCTACAGCATTTTATATCAACACAAAAGCATCACATTTCCCGAGATGATGAGGAAAAGTTTGCATATCAGAATCAGACATTGTTTATTGGCAGGTATGATCAAAACACATACTAGCAATTTGTTTTGGTGAAGTAGGTGCATTTTCTACCGCTTTTTCCTCACAAGGTGCTGGAGCCTATCCCAGCTGTCTTCACCCTGTGTACACCCTGGACTGGTCGCCAGCCAATCACAGGGCACATATAGACAAACAACCCTTCACAATTAACCTGTGGGAGGAAACCGGAGTACCCGGAGAAAACCCACGCGTGCACGGGGAGAACATGCAAACTCCACACAGAGATGGCCGAGGGTGGGGATTGAACCCTGGTCTCCTAGCTGTGAGGTCTGTGCGCTAACCACTAGACCGCTGTGCCGCCCTAGGTGCAGACACGTCTATTAAAAATGAAATCTGTGGAATGGGCAGATTACGCATTCCCCATTGTGCTTTCTTGTGGTTAGAATGATCACTTTTTATCGTCTTGTGTTTTTTTTTAACTGTTATTCTGTGCAGACAGGTTGTAGTAATTAGGTAGTCATTTTAAGTAATGTTCAGCTAAATTACTTTGACTTTTGGTCTAAATCTGGCATCCTCATTTCATGCTACATACAATATTGTTTCCACGTTTACTCATATCACCATAAGCACTTTGTTTGATAAGGTCCGCGAGGGAGGCCAACTCCAAATCTATTTTCAGTTTGGTGGGACGAATTTGGCCCTAACCCAAGCCTGAGTTTGACACGTGTGCTGTAGGTGCTGGCATTAATATAAAACAACCTTTATAGGGATCATGGCTCTGTCCATTTAGTAACATATTTATTCATACGGACCTATTATGCTCATTTTCCTGTCCTTTGTATTGAGTTGTGGACTCCTATAAACTACATACAATACATACATACTATATATTGGATTACTATATACATATGTATATATATATATATACATATATATATACACACAATAACCAGCACAGAAAGCTTTCCATTTCTTTGGGTTTCGTGCTTCTCGCAAAAACGGTCTGTTTTAATGTAGTCTACCCACAGCCCGCCTCCAGGCACGCCCACTCCGCTGTGGCTGGTCACACTCCCAAGAGCTCAGAAGGACTTCCGGCGTTGTACCTATAGCTGGGGAACTTTATACGAGTTGATAAATGGTGATTTGTATTTTTAAAATGTCTGCTTTTAACATACAACCAGCTACACAAGTGAAATATGGTGTCATCAAAAAGTATACAATATGTTTTTGTCTAAATTAAGGGGATCGTATCGAGCCAATTTCAGTCCTGGATGATTGGTATCGGAATTAGCAGCCTTCCCTTTCTTTGGGGAACTACTAAAACATTTAAAAAGATTAACGTTTCTGTAAGTTCTTAAGCTGTATAATGTTTTGCACCTCGAGACTACTTTTTTTTACTGGAAGAGGAGGCAAAGTTGCTCTTTTGATGCTAAACCCCTAGTCTAGAAGGAGATCAACAGAAATGAAAAACTTGCTCATCACCTGGATTATCAATCCCAGCAGCCCAGTTGGTGGTCCAGCCAAGAGAGAGCACAGTGTTACTGGGAAGAGTCCTCACAACAGCCAGGAAAGCTTGAGGCTCCAATGGGGTCTTTTCGCCTCCAGGCCCTGGGAGGACATCAGCATTGATCCACACCGGACAAGGGATCTGAGACAGCCCCTCCTGCAACAGAGCGGTGGAGAGAGACAGCGCCTCCAGGCTGAATGCAGAACACGTTGAAATGTTTGCATCGCTCACAAGCTCACTTTGCTTTACAACAACAGGTACACCTCACCTCTTGAAGTCCAGTTTGACACCCTTTGGATGAAGCCGGACCGCTTTAAGCCACTCCTTCAGTGTGATGTCACTGTCAGTGTCAGGGGGGTGGGCCATGATTGGCTCTTTAGGGTCATGACCCCTCATGATTATGTCAGCTTCAATCATATGGGTGGGACCTAGGAGGAAACGTTATTTCTTTACTCAGTGTAGAAGTCTATTAACATTCTTGTAAACTATTACTGGTTCACTGGTCAAGACTTAAGTTGGGACAGAAATGGTAAGAAGCACCCATTTCATGTTTCCAATCACATTGATGATGGAATGATTTCACATTTCAATGACAGTGATCCTCGTTTATCATGGTTAATTGGTTCAAAATAGCTCTAAGTATAGACTGAAATACATGAAATAAAGTAGCACACCTATATTCACAGTATTCATAGTGTCTGGTGCTTGTGTGTCCCACTGACCATTACAGTAATACCACTGACACCTAGTGTCCAATGTGTCTTCTGAATGCCTTATGTTTGCATTTTATTCATTTAGCCACTTTTATGTATGAAAATATATACATAACAATAATACACCATTTATGTATGAAAGTTTGCATTTCAAAACCTGAATTTTCACTGTTTGTCATTGTTATTGAAAGGTGAAGTGCTTATTGGGATCCATAATCCAAGGCATTAACGTGCCTTTCATGAACATAACATCATTCATGATCTGGCCCTTCACCCATCCATGGTAAGGTTAATACTACTTCATTATAATAGTAATAGATTATAATGTAGGGTTAGGAGCTAGCAGCTAAAGTCATCGTGTTACAAATGGATATGCCAACAACATCACATAAAAACGCAACAGACAAACAAAAGTACTCCCACCGGTTGAACAAAACAAGGACGAACGAATATGAAGCTCAAACCTACACACCGACGACCCATCCACATCGGCAGCGCCGCAAAGCACGCCGGGAACAAGGAAGTGCCCCCAGCGACGCCACAATATGTTAGTTAAACTATCAGTGACTAATCTACTAAAAAGAGGAGATTATAAAGACGGCCTACCGTTGAGTGCCTTGGCCAGTGAGCTCCTGCTGTTCACTGCGTGAGACCATCTAACTTCGGCAGCATCCTTATTCTTTATGTGACTCAGACTGTGAAAATACTCTACCGCCTGCTCACACATCTTAATCGCAGCAAGCTTTCACCGCCACAGTCGGACTACATTGGTTTGCTATGACGACAGACTGTCTGTAATGCAAGTCAGTTTGGGGGTGGAGGGTGGTTGTTATGCAAGAATGAAAACGGAATCCAGTTTGATAAATTATAATAAGTTATCAACATTTCATTTCAATTTTAAATGTAAAATAGAAACTAAGTATATTTGTGTTTCTTTTTTCCAAACAATAAAAACGTCAAATAAGCAGCATTCAACACCCCTCAACAAATGGTTCAGTCCTGCTCGGCTAATGACGTCACCAGCGTGGGTGGCGATAAAAGAATATATATATATGTGTATATATGTGTATATATATATATATACATATTTGCCACTGTACATACGCTCCCATTTTTGTTCTTCTAGATCAGGTGTGTCAAACTCATACCGTGGAGGGCCGAGACATTACAGGTTTTCTTTGCAAGCAGTCTTTCACGCAGGTGATTTTTTAGCAGCTCCTTCCCTCAAACCAAAGGAGGGTTAAACCGGTAGTGTCTCGGACCCTCCGTGGCATGAGTGTGACACCCCTGTTCTAGATCCTTCTTGAAGCCGTTGACTTTGAACGTAGTCTTTGGACAGTCCTTGTAGCCTCCATCAGTCGTTTGTTATAATGATGGTTGTACATTGTGAACACAGGAAGATATAGGTATATTAAATATTGTTAAGATTAAGGTGGCACAGTATGTTATTCTACTTGGTCTGGTGATTTTGGAAGTCTTATATTTGAGCATTGGGTCAGTTGATTTGAAGAAATAGAGTATTTCTGCTAATGTACTCATCAAGGTCAGACTGATTTCCTCGTAGAACAACCTATGCTGTGTTATGACTATTTGCTTGTGGCTTGAGCCCCTCTGTCTCCAAAACCCATTTCTCCAATGGTGTTTTCATGTCAACAGGTTCTGATTAACCTGGGATATATTCTATCACCTGGTAAAGTCCCTTCTGTCTTCTCCTTCGGGTGGGGGGGGAGGGGGATACTTGCAGCAGATGCTCGACTGTCTGTTTCAACTGTCATCCCTTGTGCAGAATAAATACCCATAAAAGACAGATCTGTCATTGAGCAGTTATTTTCAGTTGGCTATAGTATTTTGGTGTCCTGTTCACTGTCTGTTAACAACTCTTCCTTGTGGTTTGGTTGGTTTGGTCATATTTGTCATTTGTCATGCAGAAATACCTAAATGGCGGAAGAAATGTGTTACAAAGCGCCACAATTACATTGTAAATGTCTAACCCAATCCAATTTTCATATACTTTTGTGCTTTACTCATAGTAACTGATAAAGCAGACAGAAAGTATAATAGCTTCGTTAATCTGAAGTCCTGTGGCGAAAAAAACCCGCAGCGTCACAGCGTTTTAACTGAGCGTGCGCGCTCCCGCGAGGTGGATGCATATTCCGGCGGGCATGCAAAACTCGGCACAACACCTGTTACCGGCAACGGTGTTTCTTTCTCTGCCGAAGTCAAGCTGCCCCTTACCACTGTTTGGGGCTGAAAATACTGACAATTAACACCGCCACAGCCGTGAAGAAGTGCTGAAGTAAACGGGTTGTCTTCCAACAGCATTGTTTTCATTGGAGACGATTTAATTTGGTATCGAGTTGGCGTTCCAACACCCTGACGGAGAACACCGGAGTTGCCATCTGACTCAGACGCCGCACAAGCAATGCTACAAGGTCAGTGTAAAAGGTTTAAGTCACGTTGAAGCACGAATAGTGGCGTTTCGCTCCGACAATAGGACAATATACAGTATATAAACGATGTCGAAGTTGACGAGCTGAAGTCGAGGTCGCCATTTTGTGGACATAATTGGCGCGCAGAATGCTCGAAATGACGGAAGCAATTGTTTCAACCGGTTCATTTACAACCCATAACATAATGCGAACGACTTTGGGCCAAATGTACTCCGACTTTTTGAAAGTATGTTTCTCTACCCTCGTCATAGTCAATGACAACTGAAGCTAAAAGTGGTTTATTTGGAATTGTTTCGTTTGACGTGAAAATCCCTTGATGTCCTGGTTACGTCGCGTGCATGGCGTGTTAAGTTTGTGTCGGAACTTGTTGCCCTCAGAGGCGAGGCATCTGTTAGGTGAGTGTAAGCCGCTGATTTTATCTTTGAGCATCATTGTGACAACGGAAGAGAAAGCACACTCATAACGCTTCTCCCTTATTCGGTCTATTTTAATGGCGACTAAAAAACTTACTTCTGTACACCGCATCATTACAATAACCAAGCTCCGAACCTGGGGAGACAGAGCCTTCTCCATCGCTGCCCCCACCCTCTGGAACTCTTTGCCCCATTCACTCCGTGCTTGCCCTGACCTTCCCACCTTCAAAAAACAACTCAAAACCCACCTCTTTAAATCTGTTTTTAATGTCTAACTTTTTTATATCTGACTGCTGTGCCCCGCCCCGCTTTTACTCATGTTTTAACTGTGTATTAACCAATGAATGTTGTATTTTGGTGTGTCTTCTATTCTGTTTACTTACTTTATTCTACTCCATTCTTCTGTAAAGTGTCTGAGTATTTAGAAAAGCGCTATACAAATAAAATGTATTATTATTATTATTCATTCATTCATTCATTTTCTACCGCTTTTTCCTAGGCTGGAGCCTATCCCAGCTGTCTTCGGGCGAGAGGCGGCAGGGCTCTACGTTAAAAAAAAAATGACTTGCCCATAGGGAATCCTTAAGGTGAGAACTACTTGCCCGAACTTGTCCCATGTAAAATGAAAAGACTGCCATAATGATATTATATATCAATATATGCTGATAATTCATCAGATAATAGTACTGATGCATTGTATTTGGAAGAATGTCTGAAAAATTGTGGAGATGTATGTTAACATGGCAAGCCATGCTACCTTACACATTGTAGTCGTAGTAAGCAGTGATATTTAGAAGTTGTGCACCACAATGAAACATTTGACACATTTGTGTACTAGTAAAGTGTTTTTAATCCAGAAAAAATGCTCAATGGTCAAACAATAATTTGTGAAACAAAGGTGAGAAAAATACAGATTTTGAACCGCTAGATTTTGTAGCTTGTGCAAAATCAGCACTTGGTATTGGATCTAATCGGTGGTGTTTCATTGTGACCACTTCAAATTGTCACAGCAATGTGATTCACTCACCTGTGCCATCCTTTGATTTGCTGCTGCTAATAAAATACTTTTAGGTTTAGGAGGCACTGGTTCATCACTTTTTGCTGTTTTCCTTCAGAAGTTGTTGAAGAATTAGACGATGTTGGCAGGGACGCCATGATAGATGTTTTCCTAGTAAAACGATCGCTGATTGGTTGATCGCGAACAAGAACGGGTGTGGGTAAAACGCGGATTGTGGATTACGGACCGCGGTCTAAATAAACGATTCTGATTGGTCCATTTCAAGATTTGCAAGGATTGGTTTGCAAATGACCACCGGAATTACAAAGTCCGTGTTTTACCAACACCCAACAAGAACCGCTTTAAAAAAACTCTTGGCAGTACGGCATGCTAAAGTGCACTTGCCCGACGGGAATATTAATGATTGGATTTACTTGCCCGAATTTTGTTTTAACTTGCCCCGGGCCATCGGTACATCGTTATTGTCGAGCCCTGGGCGGGGTACACCCTGGACTGGTCGCCAGCCAATCACAGGGCACATATAGACAAACAACCATTCACACTCACAGTCATACGTATGGACAATTTGGAGTCACCAATTAACCTAGCATGTTTTTGGAATGTGGGAGGAAACCGGAGTACCCGGAGAAAACCCACGCGTGCACTGGGAGAACATGCAAACTCCACACAGAGATGGCCAAGGGTGGGAATTGAACCCTGGTCCCCTAGCTGTGACGTCTGCGCGCTAACCACTAGCACGCCGTGCCGCCCATTATTATTATTATTATTATTATTATTATTCAATGCATGAATGAATTTTATAAAACTGAGTATTTCATTACAGCAAAGGAATAGCAGCTAATCTTACAACTTCTGTTACAGATGAAAAGCCGCTTGTCGCTTAACAGCCCGTGGGAACCCTCTGCATCCATCTCAACATGAGCTCCAAATGGGAGCGTCATCTGATGCCATGGGTTCTCCAGTGGACAGTTTCACCTATTGCACGCACAAGACGGCATTTTCTGGAGCTTCAACCTTTTGCGTCCATCAGCAGTCTGTCGGCCCCCGGGGAAGGACTCATGTAATCGTGTTGGTAGACCATCAACAACATGGCGTCGGCGTTCTTCACAGGTAGGAAGACTTGTTCAAGTAAATGACATGATGGCCTTCATACATTTAGCACAATAACACAGGATAAATGAATAGATGACAAAAGATATGCAATTCATACACGAGTGCCATGACTAATGCTTTGGCTGTAAAGGTTGCTCTGGCTGTTACAGTACAATGTTAGCTGGCCACATGGAGGTCATTATAATTGGCCTACATGTTTTCCCAGCTCTGACAACTACTCTCTTCTTAATCACCACTTGTACTTTTTGTAAAATCTTAAAGCGAAACCAACTGTAACACTATACGAGTGGAGCATCTGTTGACAACAATGGAAGTATTATTTCGCAAGAATTTAGTCCTGTAAGTACTTACAAATAATGTCACACTTTGTATAAGGAATGTTTTTCAGTATTTCCGGGTTACAATCACTCCACTTGTGTACTTTTTGGACCTTTAAATCCATTTGTGTCTATCTTTATTTACTCAATAATAGTATTTATAGTATTTTAAATGCATGCAAGTGACCACTATATAGCGGAATTTCCCAAGAAGAATAGCAGTACCTAAAAGACACCACTAGATAACGGAAATTCATAAGTAAAGGTGCAGTAATTTTAAGTGACCACTAGATGGCGGAATTTCCCAGGCAAAGTTGCAGTAATTTTAAGAGACCAGTAGATGGCAGAAATTCCCAAGTATAGTTGCAGTAATTTTAAGTGACCACCAGATGGCGGAAATTCCCAGGTTAAGTTGCAGTAATTTTAAGTGACCACTAGATGGGGGAATTTCCCCGGCAAAGTTGCAGTAATTTTAAGTGCCCGCTAGATGGCGGAATTTCCCAGGCAAAGTTGCAGTAATTTTAAGTGACCACTAGATGGTGGAAATTCCCAAGTATTGTTGCATTAATTTTAAGAGACCACTAGATGGCGGAAATTCCCAAGTATAGTCGCAGTAATTTTAAGTGACCACCAGATGGCGGAAATTCCCAGGTTGAGTTGCAGTAAAATTTAAGTGACCACTAGATGGGGGAATTTCCCCGGAAAAGTTGCAGTAATTTTAAGTGACCACTAGATGGCAGAATTTGCCAGGTTAAGTTGCAGTAATTTTAGGTGACCACTAAATAGCAGAATTTCCCAAGTAGACTAGCAGTAAGTTAAAGTGGCCACCAGATGGAGGCATAGGATTAAGGTTAGGGGTTAGGGGTTAGGGGTTAGGGGTTATTTATTATTATCGGAAAACTAACTTTTTTCTTTTAATATATGGATTAGGGCTAGGGTTAGGGTTAGGCTTTGAGTAAGCTCCTCCCCCTCTGGCTAGGGTTAGGGTTAGGGTTAGGGTTTGAGTAAGCTCCTCCCCCTCTGGCTGAGGAGGAGGAGGAGGGCTAGGGCTAGGGCTAGGGCTAGGGCTAGGGCTAGGGCTAGGGCTAGGGCTAGGGCTAGGGTTAGGATTAGGATTAGGTGGGCATGGTGGGTTAGGGTTAGGGTTAGGGTTAGGGGTTAGGGTTAGGGTTAGGGTTAGGGTTAGGGTTAGGGTTAGCACAGCACTGCACAATCCTGAGTTATCTGATTATTCATGCATTCATTTAGGGTTAGGGTTAGGGTTAGGGTTAGGGCTAGGGCTAGGGCTAGGGCTAGGGCTAGGGCTAGGGCTAGGGCTAGGGCTAGGGCTAGGGCTAGGGTTAGGGTTAGGGTTAGGGTTAGGGTTAGGGTTAGGGTTAGGGTTAGGGTTAGGGTTAAGGTTAAGGTTAAGGTTGGGTTAGGATTAGGGCTGGGGTAGGGTTAGGATTAGGGCTGGGGTTAGGGTTAGGGTTAGGGTTAGGGTTAGGGCTAGGGCTAGGGCTAGGGCTAGGGCTAGGGCTAGGGTTAGGGTTAGGGCTAGGGCTAGGGCTAGGGCTAGGGCTAGGGCTAGGGCTAGGGCTAGGGCTAGGGTTAGGGTTAGGGCTAGGGTTAGGGTTAAGGTTGGGTTAGGGTTAGGGTTAAGGTTGGGTTAGGGTTAGGGTTAGGGCTAGGGCTAGGGTTAGGGTTAGGGTTAGGGTTAGGGTTAGGGTTAGGGCTAGGGCTAGGGTTAGGGTTAGGGTTAGGCTTTGAGTAAGCTCCTCCCCCTCTGGCTGAGGAGGAGGAGGGAAACGCACGGTCCTTCCCCCGGGCCAGACCTCCTTCCCGGTCCCTGGAAGCAGGGACCCAACGAGCCCCCGCCCTGTTCCTCATTTGGGGACGTTCCCTAGAACTTTGGTCGCCACGAGAGCGCCCCCTACCGTAGCGCACCACAGTCCATTCCCCATCCGTGGGGTACATAATGATCAGATGTATATATTTTTTTCTTTTTTTATTTTGTAATTTTTTGTGGATTTTTTAGTTATTTTTGAAGAGAAAAGAACAACAACAAACAACAAACAACAAACAATAAACAACAAACAACAAGTTTTAACAAAATAAAATGTCTAAACTAGACCTAGAAAGTTGATGTGCTATGTCGCACAAACCAAAAAACAATCAACAACAAACAACAAGTTTTAACAAAATAAAATGTCCAAATTCGACTAGGGTTAGGGTTAGGGTTAGGGTTAGGGTTAGGGTTAGGGTTAGGGTTAGGGTTAGGGCTAGGGCTAGGGCTAGGGCTAGGGCTAGGGTTAGGGCTAGGGCTAGGGCTAGGGCTAGGGCTAGGGCTAGGGCTAGGGCTAGGGCTAGGGCTAGGGCTAGGGCTAGGGCTAGGGTTAGGGTTAGGGTTAGGGCTAGGGCTAGGGCTAGGGCTAGGGCTAGGGCTAGGGCTAGGGTTAGGCTTTGAGTAAGCTCCTCCCCCTCTGGCTGAGGAGGAGGAGGGAAACGCACGGTCCTTCCCCCGGGCCAGACCTCCTTCCCGGTCCCTGGAAGCAGGGACCCAACGAGTCCCCGCCCTGTTCCTCATTTGGGGACGTTCCCTAGAACTTTGGTCGCCACGAGAGCGCCCCCTACCGTAGCGCACCACAGTCCATTCCCCATCCGTGGGGTACATAATGATCAGATGTATATATTTTTTTCTTTTTTTATTTTGTAATTTTTTGTGGATTTTTTAGTTATTTTTGAAGAGAAAAGAACAACAACAAACAATAAACAACAAACAACAAGTTTTAACAAAATAAAATGTCTAAACTAGACCTAGAAAGTTGATGTGCTATGTCGCACAAACCAAAAAACAATCAACAACAAACAACAAGTTTTAACAAAATAAAATGTCCAAATTCGACTTAAAAAGTTGGTGTGCTATGTCGCAACGTTTCGATCGATTATGATCTTCCTCAGGCGTAGCACACCAGTCAAAAACAAAGGTCCTTCTCCTTCCACAGTCAACTCAAGAGTGACCAACTCTTCCTCTGCTTCTCCCTTATATAGGCTTCTGCTGTCAACCAAAACAAAAGTGAAAGTAAAAAGAAAGCAGCAGCATAGAAACTTTCCAATCTCTCTCCCTGTTGTTTTACTGCCCCACACTCCTCCCATACACACAAACACCTATCTACACATCATTTTAAATATGTATGCTTCGATATTTATTTATTTATTTATTAATTACGTAATTTATTCAAATATTTATTTATTTATATATTTATTTTTTTATTAATGGGTTAGGGTTAGGGTTAGGGTTAGGGTTAGGGCTAGGGCTAGGGCTAGGGCTAGGGTTAGGGTTAGGGTTAGGGTTAGGGTTAGGGTTAGGGTTAGGGCTAGGGTCAGGGCCAGGGTTAGGGTTAGGGCTGGAAATGGGAAACCTATATATTAAATCCACTAATAATCATTGAAATAACTATTATTAAGCCCACCTGGGGTCCTGGTACTTAATTTATCTATCCACTGTCTCTCCGCTCTTTTCCTTTCTGCATCTGTCCAAACCGAACAACTCTGTAATCCAGCCACCCTAACTGCCTCCTCCCCATGTTTCAAAAAGTGTTTTACTACAAAAAAAGTATTTCCTCTGTTGTTTTTAATATTATATTTATGTTGTCTAGGGTTAGGGCTAGGGTTAGGGTTAGGGTTAGGGTTAGGGTTAGGGTTAGGGTTAGGGTTAGGGTTAGGGTTAGGGTTAGGGTTAGGGTTAGGGTTAGGGTTAGGGTTAGGGTTAGGGTAGGGTTAGGGTTAGGGTTAGGGTTAGGGTTAGGGTTAGGGTTAGGGTTAGGGTTAGGGTTAGGGTTAGGGTTAGGGTTAGGGTTAGGGTTAGGGTTAGGGTAGGGTTAGGGTTAGGGTTAGGGTTAGGGTTAGGGTTAGGGTTAGGGTTAGGGTTAGGGTTAGGGTTAGGGTTAGGGTTAGGGTTAGGGTTAGGGTTAGGGTTAGGGTTAGGGTTAGGGTTAGGGTTAGGGTTAGGGTTAGGGTTAGGGTTAGGGTTAGGGTTAGGGTTAGGGTTAGGGTTAGGGCTAGGGCTAGGGCTAGGGCTAGGGCTAGGGCTAGGGCTAGGGCTAGGGCTAGGGCTAGGGCTAGGGTTAGGGTTAGGGCTAGGGTTAGGGTTAGGGTTAGGGTTAGGGTTAGGGTTAGGGTTAGGGTTAGGGTTAGGGTTAGGGTTAGGGTTAGGGTTAGGGTTAGGGTTAGGGCTAGGGTTAGGGTTAGGGTTAGGGTTAGGGTTAGGGTTAGGGTTAGGGTTAGGGTTAGGGTTAGGGTTAGGGTTAGGGTTAGGGTTAGGGTTAGGGTTAGGGTTAGGGTTAGGGTTAGGGTTAGGGTTAGGGTTAGGGTTAGGGTTAGGGTTAGGGTTAGGGTTAGGGTTAGGGTTAGGGTTAGGGTTAGGGTTAGGGTTAGGGTTAGGGTTAGGGTTAGGGTTAGGGTTAGGGTTAGGGTTAGGGTTAGGGTTAGGGTTAGGGTTAGGGTTAGGGTTAGGGTTAGGGTTAGGGTTAGGGTTAGGGTTAGGGTTAGGGTTAGGGTTAGGGTTAGGGTTAGGGTTAGGGTTAGGGTTAGGGTTAGGGTTAGGGTTAGGGTTAGGGTTAGGGTTAGGGTTAGGGTTAGGGTTAGGGTTAGGGTTAGGGTTAGGGTTAGGGTTAGGGTTAGGGTTAGGGTTAGGGTTAGGGTTAGGGTTAGGGTTAGGGTTAGGGTTAGGGTTAGGGTTAGGGTTAGGGTTAGGGTTAGGGTTAGGGTTAGGGCTAGGGCTAGGGCTAGGGTTAGGGTTAGGGTTAGGGTTAGGGTTAGGGTTAGGGTTAGGGTTAGGGTTAGGGTTAGGGTTAGGGTTAGGGTTAGGGTTAGGGTTAGGGTTAGGGTTAGGGTTAGGGTTAGGGTTAGGGTTAGGGTTAGGGTTAGGGTTAGGGTTAGGGTTAGGGTTAGGGTTAGGGTTAGGGTTAGGGTTAGGGTTAGGGTTAGGGTTAGGGTTAGGGTTAGGGTTAGGGTTAGGGTTAGGGTTAGGGTTAGGGTTAGGGTTAGGGTTAGGGTTAGGGTTAGGGTTAGGGTTAGGGTTAGGGTTAGGGTTAGGGTTAGGGTTAGGGTTAGGGTTAGGGTTAGGGTTAGGGTTAGGGTTAGGGTTAGGGTTAGGGTTAGGGTTAGGGTTAGGGTTAGGGTTAGGGTTAGGGTTAGGGTTAGGGTTAGGGTTAGGGTTAGGGTTAGGGTTAGGGTTAGGGTTAGGGTTAGGGTTAGGGTTAGGGTTAGGGTTAGGGTTAGGGTTAGGGTTAGGGTTAGGGTTAGGGTTAGGGTTAGGGTTAGGGTTAGGGTTAGGGTTAGGGTTAGGGTTAGGGTTAGGGTTAGGGTTAGGGTTAGGGTTAGGGTTAGGGTTAGGGTTAGGGTTAGGGTTAGGGTTAGGGTTAGGGTTAGGGTTAGGGTTAGGGTTAGGGTTAGGGTTAGGGTTAGGGTTAGGGTTAGGGTTAGGGTTAGGGCTAGGGCTAGGGCTAGGGCTAGGGCTAGGGCTAGGGCTAGGGCTAGGGCTAGGGCTAGGGCTAGGGCTAGGGCTAGGGCTAGGGCTAGGGCTAGGGCTAGGGTTAGGGTTAGGGTTAGGGTTAGGGTTAGGGTTAGGGTTAGGGTTAGGGTTAGGGTTAGGGTTAGGGTTAGGGTTAGGGTTAGGGTTAGGGTTAGGGCTAGGGATAGGGATAGGGCTAGGGCTAGGGCTAGGGCTAGGGCTAGGGCTAGGGTTAGGGTTAGGGTTAGGGTTAGGGTTAGGGTTAGGGTTAGGGTTAGGGTTAGGGTTAGGGTTAGGGTTAGGGTTAGGGTTAGGGTTAGGGTTAGGGTTAGGGTTAGGGTTAGGGTTAGGGTTAGGGTTAGGGTTAGGGTTAGGGTTAGGGTTAGGGTTAGGGTTAGGGTTAGGGTTAGGGTTAGGGTTAGGGTTAGGGTTAGGGTTAGGGTTAGGGTTAGGGTTAGGGTTAGGGTTAGGGTTAGGGTTAGGGTTAGGGTTAGGGTTAGGGTTAGGGTTAGGGTTAGGGTTAGGGTTAGGGTTAGGGTTAGGGTTAGGGTTAGGGTTAGGGTTAGGGTTAGGGTTAGGGTTAGGGTTAGGGTTAGGGTTAGGGTTAGGGTTAGGGTTAGGGTTAGGGTTAGGGTTAGGGTTAGGGTTAGGGTTAGGGTTAGGGTTAGGGTTAGGGTTAGGGTTAGGGTTAGGGTTAGGGTTAGGGTTAGGGTTAGGGTTAGGGTTAGGGTTAGGGTTAGGGTTAGGGTTAGGGTTAGGGTTAGGGTTAGGGTTAGGGTTAGGGTTAGGGTTAGGGTTAGGGTTAGGGTTAGGGTTAGGGTTAGGGTTAGGGTTAGGGTTAGGGTTAGGGTTAGGGTTAGGGTTAGGGTTAGGGTTAGGGCTAGGGCTAGGGCTAGGGCTAGGGCTAGGGCTAGGGCTAGGGCTAGGGCTAGGGTTAGGGTTAGGGTTAGGGTTAGGGTTAGGGTTAGGGTTAGGGTTAGGGTTAGGGTTAGGGTTAGGGTTAGGGTTAGGGTTAGGGTTAGGGTTAGGGTTAGGGTTAGGGTTAGGGTTAGGGTTAGGGTTAGGGTTAGGGTTAGGGTTAGGGTTAGGGTTAGGGTTAGGGTTAGGGTTAGGGTTAGGGTTAGGGTTAGGGTTAGGGTTAGGGTTAGGGTTAGGGTTAGGGTTAGGGTTAGGGTTAGGGTTAGGGTTAGGGTTAGGGTTAGGGTTAGGGTTAGGGTTAGGGTTAGGGCTAGGGCTAGGGCTAGGGCTAGGGCTAGGGCTAGGGCTAGGGCTAGGGCTAGGGTTAGGGTTAGGGTTAGGGTTAGGGTTAGGGTTAGGGTTAGGGTTAGGGTTAGGGTTAGGGTTAGGGTTAGGGTTAGGGTTAGGGTTAGGGTTAGGGCTAGGGCTAGGGCTAGGGTTAGGGTTAGGGTTAGGGTTAGGGTTAGGGTTAGGGCTAGGGCTAGGGCTAGGGTTAGGGTTAGGGTTAGGGTTAGGGTTAGGGTTAGGGTTAGGGTTAGGGTTAGGGTTAGGGTTAGGGTTAGGGTTAGGGTTAGGGTTAGGGTTAGGGTTAGGGTTAGGGTTAGGGTTAGGGTTAGGGTTAGGGTTAGGGTTAGGGTTAGGGTTAGGGTTAGGGTTAGGGTTAGGGTTAGGGTTAGGGTTAGGGTTAGGGTTAGGGTTAGGGTTAGGGTTAGGGTTAGGGTTAGGGTTAGGGTTAGGGTTAGGGTTAGGGTTAGGGTTAGGGTTAGGGTTAGGGTTAGGGTTAGGGTTAGGGTTAGGGTTAGGGTTAGGGTTAGGGTTAGGGTTAGGGTTAGGGTTAGGGTTAGGGTTAGGGTTAGGGTTAGGGTTAGGGTTAGGGTTAGGGTTAGGGTTAGGGTTAGGGTTAGGGTTAGGGTTAGGGTTAGGGTTAGGGTTAGGGTTAGGGTTAGGGTTAGGGTTAGGGTTAGGGTTAGGGTTAGGGTTAGGGTTAGGGTTAGGGTTAGGGTTAGGGTTAGGGTTAGGGTTAGGGTTAGGGTTAGGGTTAGGGTTAGGGTTAGGGTTAGGGTTAGGGTTAGGGTTAGGGTTAGGGTTAGGGTTAGGGTTAGGGTTAGGGTTAGGGTTAGGGTTAGGGTTAGGGTTAGGGTTAGGGTTAGGGTTAGGGTTAGGGTTAGGGTTAGGGTTAGGGTTAGGGTTAGGGTTAGGGTTAGGGTTAGGGTTAGGGTTAGGGTTAGGGTTAGGGTTAGGTTAGGGTTAGGGTTAGGGTTAGGGTTAGGGTTAGGGTTAGGGTTAGGGTTAGGGTTAGGGTTAGGGTTAGGGTTAGGGTTAGGGTTAGGGTTAGGGTTAGGTTAGGGTTAGGGTTAGGGTTAGGGTTAGGGTTAGGGTTAGGGTTAGGGTTAGGGTTAGGGTTAGGGTTAGGGTTAGGGTTAGGGTTAGGGTTAGGGTTAGGGTTAGGGTTAGGGTTAGGGTTAGGGTTAGGGTTAGGGTTAGGGTTAGGGTTAGGGTTAGGGTTAGGGTTAGGGTTAGGGTTAGGGTTAGGGTTAGGGTTAGGGTTAGGGTTAGGGTTAGGGTTAGGGTTAGGGTTAGGGTTAGGGTTAGGGTTTAGGGTTAGGGTTAGGGTTAGGGTTAGGGTTAGGGTTAGGGTTAGGGTTAGGGTTAGGGTTAGGGTTAGGGTTAGGGTTAGGGTTAGGGTTAGGGTTAGGGTTAGGTTAGGGTTAGGGTTAGGGTTAGGGTTAGGGTTAGGGTTAGGGTTAGGGTTAGGGTTAGGGTTAGGGTTAGGGTTAGGGTTAGGGTTAGGGTTAGGGTTAGGGTTAGGGTTAGGGTTAGGGTTAGGGTTAGGGTTAGGGTTAGGGTTAGGGTTAGGGTTAGGGTTAGGGTTAGGGTTAGGGTTAGGGTTAGGGTTAGGGTTAGGGTTAGGGTTAGGGTTAGGGTTAGGGTTAGGGTTAGGGTTAGGGTTAGGGTTAGGGTTAGGGTTAGGGTTAGGGTTAGGGTTAGGGTTAGGGTTAGGGTTAGGGTTAGGGTTAGGGTTAGGGTTAGGGTTAGGTTAGGGTTAGGGTTAGGGTTAGGGTTAGGGTTAGGGTTAGGGTTAGGGTTAGGGTTAGGGTTAGGGTTAGGGTTAGGGTTAGGGTTAGGGTTAGGGTTAGGGTTAGGGTTAGGGTTAGGGTTAGGGTTAGGGTTAGGGTTAGGGTTAGGGTTAGGGTTAGGGTTAGGGTTAGGGTTAGGGTTAGGGTTAGGGTTAGGGTTAGGGTTAGGGTTAGGGTTAGGGTTAGGGTTAGGGTTAGGGTTAGGGTTAGGGTTAGGGTTAGGGTTAGGGTTAGGGTTAGGGTTAGGGTTAGGGTTAGGGTTAGGGTTAGGGTTAGGGTTAGGTTAGGGTTAGGGTTAGGGTTAGGGTTAGGGTTAGGGTTAGGGTTAGGGTTAGGGTTAGGGTTAGGGTTAGGGTTAGGTTAGGGTTAGGGTTAGGGTTAGGGTTAGGGTTAGGGTTAGGGTTAGGGTTAGGGTTAGGGTTAGGGTTAGGGTTAGGGTTAGGGTTAGGGTTAGGGTTAGGGTTAGGTTAGGGTT
>NC_136360.1:0-10000 GCF_037039965.1 Doryrhamphus excisus
CTAACCCTAACCCTAACCCTAACCCTAACCCTAACCCTAACCCTAACCCTAACCCTAACCCTAACCCTAACCCTAACCCTAACCCTAACCCTAACCCTAACCCTAACCCTAACCCTAACCCTAACCCTAACCCTAACCCTAACCCTAACCCTAACCCTAACCCTAACCCTAACCCTAACCCTAACCCTAACCCTAACCCTAACCCTAACCCTAACCCTAACCCTAACCCTAACCCTAACCCTAACCCTAACCCTAACCCTAACCCTAACCCTAACCCTAACCCTAACCCTAACCCTAACCCTAACCCTAACCCTAACCCTAACCCTAACCCTAACCCTAACCCTAACCCTAACCCTAACCCTAACCCTAACCCTAACCCTAACCCTAACCCTAACCCTAACCCTAACCCTAACCCTAACCCTAACCCTAACCCTAACCCTAACCCTAACCCTAACCCTAACCCTAACCCTAACCCTAACCCTAACCCTAACCCTAACCCTAACCCTAACCCTAACCCTAACCCTAACCCTAACCCTAACCCTAACCCTAACCCTAACCCTAACCCTAACCCTAACCCTAACCCTAACCCTAACCCTAACCCTAACCCTAACCCTAACCCTAACCCTAACCCTAACCCTAACCCTAACCCTAACCCTAACCCTAACCCTAACCCTAACCCTAACCCTAACCCTAACCCTAACCCTAACCCTAACCCTAACCCTAACCCTAACCCTAACCCTAACCCTAACCCTAACCCTAACCCTAACCCTAACCCTAACCCTAACCCTAACCCTAACCCTAACCCTAACCCTAACCCTAACCCTAACCCTAACCCTAACCCTAACCCTAACCCTAACCCTAACCCTAACCCTAACCCTAACCCTAACCCTAACCCTAACCCTAACCCTAACCCTAACCCTAACCCTAACCCTAACCCTAACCCTAACCCTAACCCTAACCCTAACCCTAACCCTAACCCTAACCCTAACCCTAACCCTAACCCTAACCCTAACCCTAACCCTAACCCTAACCCTAACCCTAACCCTAACCCTAACCCTAACCCTAACCCTAACCCTAACCCTAACCCTAACCCTAACCCTAACCCTAACCCTAACCCTAACCCTAACCCTAACCCTAACCCTAACCCTAACCCTAACCCTAACCCTAACCCTAACCCTAACCCTAACCCTAACCCTAACCCTAACCCTAACCCTAACCCTAACCCTAACCCTAACCCTAACCCTAACCCTAACCCTAACCCTAACCCTAACCCTAACCCTAACCCTAACCCTAACCCGAACCCTAACCCTAACCCTAACCCTAACCCTAACCCTAACCCTAACCCTAACCCTAACCCTAACCCTAACCCTAACCCTAACCCTAACCCTAACCCTAACCCTAACCCTAACCCTAACCCTAACCCTAACCCTAACCCTAACCCTAACCCTAACCCTAACCCTAACCCTAACCCTAACCCTAACCCTAACCCTAACCCTAACCCTAACCCTAACCCTAACCCTAACCCTAACCCTAACCCTAACCCTAACCCTAACCCTAACCCTAACCCTAACCCTAACCCTAACCCTAACCCTAACCCTAACCCTAACCCTAACCCTAACCCTAACCCTAACCCTAACCCTAACCCTAACCCTAACCCTAACCCTAACCCTAACCCTAACCCTAACCCTAACCCTAACCCTAACCCTAACCCTAACCCTAACCCTAACCCTAACCCTAACCCTAACCCTAACCCTAACCCTAACCCTAACCCTAACCCTAACCCTAACCCTAACCCTAACCCTAACCCTAACCCTAACCCTAACCCTAACCCTAACCCTAACCCTAACCCTAACCCTAACCCTAACCCTAACCCTAACCCTAACCCTAACCCTAACCCTAACCCTAACCCTAACCCTAACCCTAACCCTAACCCTAACCCTAACCCTAACCCTAACCCTAACCCTAACCCTAACCCTAACCCTAACCCTAACCCTAACCCTAACCCTAACCCTAACCCTAACCCTAACCCTAACCCTAACCCTAACCCTAACCCTAACCCTAACCCTAACCCTAACCCTAACCCTAACCCTAACCCTAACCCTAACCCTAACCCTAACCCTAACCCTAACCCTAACCCTAACCCTAACCCTAACCCTAACCCTAACCCTAACCCTAACCCTAACCCTAACCCTAACCCTAACCCTAACCCTAACCCTAACCCTAACCCTAACCCTAACCCTAACCCTAACCCTAACCCTAACCCTAACCCTAACCCTAACCCTAACCCTAACCCTAACCCTAACCCTAACCCTAACCCTAACCCTAACCCTAACCCTAACCCTAACCCTAACCCTAACCCTAACCCTAACCCTAACCCTAACCCTAACCCTAACCCTAACCCTAACCCTAACCCTAACCCTAACCCTAACCCTAACCCTAACCCTAACCCTAACCCTAACCCTAACCCTAACCCTAACCCTAACCCTAACCCTAACCCTAACCCTAACCCTAACCCTAACCCTAACCCTAACCCTAACCCTAACCCTAACCCTAACCCTAACCCTAACCCTAACCCTAACCCTAACCCTAACCCTAACCCTAACCCTAACCCTAACCCTAACCCTAACCCTAACCCTAACCCTAACCCTAACCCTAACCCTAACCCTAACCCTAACCCTAACCCTAACCCTAACCCTAACCCTAACCCTAACCCTAACCCTAACCCTAACCCTAACCCTAACCCTAACCCTAACCCTAACCCTAACCCTAACCCTAACCCTAACCCTAACCCTAACCCTAACCCTAACCCTAACCCTAACCCTAACCCTAACCCTAACCCTAACCCTAACCCTAACCCTAACCCTAACCCTAACCCTAACCCTAACCCTAACCCTAACCCTAACCCTAACCCTAACCCTAACCCTAACCCTAACCCTAACCCTAACCCTAACCCTAACCCTAACCCTAACCCTAACCCTAACCCTAACCCTAACCCTAACCCTAACCCTAACCCTAACCCTAACCCTAACCCTAACCCTAACCCTAACCCTAACCCTAACCCTAACCCTAACCCTAACCCTAACCCTAACCCTAACCCTAACCCTAACCCTAACCCTAACCCTAACCCTAACCCTAACCCTAACCCTAACCCTAACCCTAACCCTAACCCTAACCCTAACCCTAACCCTAACCCTAACCCTAACCCTAACCCTAACCCTAACCCTAACCCTAACCCTAACCCTAACCCTAACCCTAACCCTAACCCTAACCCTAACCCTAACCCTAACCCTAACCCTAACCCTAACCCTAACCCTAACCCTAACCCTAACCCTAACCCTAACCCTAACCCTAACCCTAACCCTAACCCTAACCCTAACCCTAACCCTAACCCTAACCCTAACCCTAACCCTAACCCTAACCCTAACCCTAACCCTAACCCTAACCCTAACCCTAACCCTAACCCTAACCCTAACCCTAACCCTAACCCTAACCCTAACCCTAACCCTAACCCTAACCCTAACCCTAACCCTAACCCTAACCCTAACCCTAACCCTAACCCTAACCCTAACCCTAACCCTAACCCTAACCCTAACCCTAACCCTAACCCTAACCCTAACCCTAACCCTAACCCTAACCCTAACCCTAACCCTAACCCTAACCCTAACCCTAACCCTAACCCTAACCCTAACCCTAACCCTAACCCTAACCCTAACCCTAACCCTAACCCTAACCCTAACCCTAACCCTAACCCTAACCCTAACCCTAACCCTAACCCTAACCCTAACCCTAACCCTAACCCTAACCCTAACCCTAACCCTAACCCTAACCCTAACCCTAACCCTAACCCTAACCCTAACCCTAACCCTAACCCTAACCCTAACCCTAACCCTAACCCTAACCCTAACCCTAACCCTAACCCTAACCCTAACCCTAACCCTAACCCTAACCCTAACCCTAACCCTAACCCTAACCCTAACCCTAACCCTAACCCTAACCCTAACCCTAACCCTAACCCTAACCCTAACCCTAACCCTAACCCTAACCCTAACCCTAACCCTAACCCTAACCCTAACCCTAACCCTAACCCTAACCCTAACCCTAACCCTAACCCTAACCCTAACCCTAACCCTAACCCTAACCCTAACCCTAACCCTAACCCTAACCCTAACCCTAACCCTAACCCTAACCCTAACCCTAACCCTAACCCTAACCCTAACCCTAACCCTAACCCTAACCCTAACCCTAACCCTAACCCTAACCCTAACCCTAACCCTAACCCTAACCCTAACCCTAACCCTAACCCTAACCCTAACCCTAACCCTAACCCTAACCCTAACCCTAACCCTAACCCTAACCCTAACCCTAACCCTAACCCTAACCCTAACCCTAACCCTAACCCTAACCCTAACCCTAACCCTAACCCTAACCCTAACCCTAACCCTAACCCTAACCCTAACCCTAACCCTAACCCTAACCCTAACCCTAACCCTAACCCTAACCCTAACCCTAACCCTAACCCTAACCCTAACCCTAACCCTAACCCTAACCCTAACCCTAACCCTAACCCTAACCCTAACCCTAACCCTAACCCTAACCCTAACCCTAACCCTAACCCTAACCCTAACCCTAACCCTAACCCTAACCCTAACCCTAACCCTAACCCTAACCCTAACCCTAACCCTAACCCTAACCCTAACCCTAACCCTAACCCTAACCCTAACCCTAACCCTAACCCTAACCCTAACCCTAACCCTAACCCTAACCCTAACCCTAACCCTAACCCTAACCCTAACCCTAACCCTAACCCTAACCCTAACCCTAACCCTAACCCTAACCCTAACCCTAACCCTAACCCTAACCCTAACCCTAACCCTAACCCTAACCCTAACCCTAACCCTAACCCTAACCCTAACCCTAACCCTAACCCTAACCCTAACCCTAACCCTAACCCTAACCCTAACCCTAACCCTAACCCTAACCCTAACCCTAACCCTAACCCTAACCCTAACCCTAACCCTAACCCTAACCCTAACCCTAACCCTAACCCTAACCCTAACCCTAACCCTAACCCTAACCCTAACCCTAACCCTAACCCTAACCCTAACCCTAACCCTAACCCTAACCCTAACCCTAACCCTAACCCTAACCCTAACCCTAACCCTAACCCTAACCCTAACCCTAACCCTAACCCTAACCCTAACCCTAACCCTAACCCTAACCCTAACCCTAACCCTAACCCTAACCCTAACCCTAACCCTAACCCTAACCCTAACCCTAACCCTAACCCTAACCCTAACCCTAACCCTAACCCTAACCCTAACCCTAACCCTAACCCTAACCCTAACCCTAACCCTAACCCTAACCCTAACCCTAACCCTAACCCTAACCCTAACCCTAACCCTAACCCTAACCCTAACCCTAACCCTAACCCTAACCCTAACCCTAACCCTAACCCTAACCCTAACCCTAACCCTAACCCTAACCCTAACCCTAACCCTAACCCTAACCCTAACCCTAACCCTAACCCTAACCCTAACCCTAACCCTAACCCTAACCCTAACCCTAACCCTAACCCTAACCCTAACCCTAACCCTAACCCTAACCCTAACCCTAACCCTAACCCTAACCCTAACCCTAACCCTAACCCTAACCCTAACCCTAACCCTAACCCTAACCCTAACCCTAACCCTAACCCTAACCCTAACCCTAACCCTAACCCTAACCCTAACCCTAACCCTAACCCTAACCCTAACCCTAACCCTAACCCTAACCCTAACCCTAACCCTAACCCTAACCCTAACCCTAACCCTAACCCTAACCCTAACCCTAACCCTAACCCTAACCCTAACCCTAACCCTAACCCTAACCCTAACCCTAACCCTAACCCTAACCCTAACCCTAACCCTAACCCTAACCCTAACCCTAACCCTAACCCTAACCCTAACCCTAACCCTAACCCTAACCCTAACCCTAACCCTAACCCTAACCCTAACCCTAACCCTAACCCTAACCCTAACCCTAACCCTAACCCTAACCCTAACCCTAACCCTAACCCTAACCCTAACCCTAACCCTAACCCTAACCCTAACCCTAACCCTAACCCTAACCCTAACCCTAACCCTAACCCTAACCCTAACCCTAACCCTAACCCTAACCCTAACCCTAACCCTAACCCTAACCCTAACCCTAACCCTAACCCTAACCCTAACCCTAACCCTAACCCTAACCCTAACCCTAACCCTAACCCTAACCCTAACCCTAACCCTAACCCTAACCCTAACCCTAACCCTAACCCTAACCCTAACCCTAACCCTAACCCTAACCCTAACCCTAACCCTAACCCTAACCCTAACCCTAACCCTAACCCTAACCCTAACCCTAACCCTAACCCTAACCCTAACCCTAACCCTAACCCTAACCCTAACCCTAACCCTAACCCTAACCCTAACCCTAACCCTAACCCTAACCCTAACCCTAACCCTAACCCTAACCCTAACCCTAACCCTAACCCTAACCCTAACCCTAACCCTAACCCTAACCCTAACCCTAACCCTAACCCTAACCCTAACCCTAACCCTAACCCTAACCCTAACCCTAACCCTAACCCTAACCCTAACCCTAACCCTAACCCTAACCCTAACCCTAACCCTAACCCTAACCCTAACCCTAACCCTAACCCTAACCCTAACCCTAACCCTAACCCTAACCCTAACCCTAACCCTAACCCTAACCCTAACCCTAACCCTAACCCTAACCCTAACCCTAACCCTAACCCTAACCCTAACCCTAACCCTAACCCTAACCCTAACCCTAACCCTAACCCTAACCCTAACCCTAACCCTAACCCTAACCCTAACCCTAACCCTAACCCTAACCCTAACCCTAACCCTAACCCTAACCCTAACCCTAACCCTAACCCTAACCCTAACCCTAACCCTAACCCTAACCCTAACCCTAACCCTAACCCTAACCCTAACCCTAACCCTAACCCTAACCCTAACCCTAACCCTAACCCTAACCCTAACCCTAACCCTAACCCTAACCCTAACCCTAACCCTAACCCTAACCCTAACCCTAACCCTAACCCTAACCCTAACCCTAACCCTAACCCTAACCCTAACCCTAACCCTAACCCTAACCCTAACCCTAACCCTAACCCTAACCCTAACCCTAACCCTAACCCTAACCCTAACCCTAACCCTAACCCTAACCCTAACCCTAACCCTAACCCTAACCCTAACCCTAACCCTAACCCTAACCCTAACCCTAACCCTAACCCTAACCCTAACCCTAACCCTAACCCTAACCCTAACCCTAACCCTAACCCTAACCCTAACCCGAACCCTAACCCTAACCCTAACCCTAACCCTAACCCTAACCCTAACCCTAACCCTAACCCTAACCCTAACCCTAACCCTAACCCTAACCCTAACCCTAACCCTAACCCTAACCCTAACCCTAACCCTAACCCTAACCCTAACCCTAACCCTAACCCTAACCCTAACCCTAACCCTAACCCTAACCCTAACCCTAACCCTAACCCTAACCCTAACCCTAACCCTAACCCTAACCCTAACCCTAACCCTAACCCTAACCCTAACCCTAACCCTAACCCTAACCCTAACCCTAACCCTAACCCTAACCCTAACCCTAACCCTAACCCTAACCCTAACCCTAACCCTAACCCTAACCCTAACCCTAACCCTAACCCTAACCCTAACCCTAACCCTAACCCTAACCCTAACCCTAACCCTAACCCTAACCCTAACCCTAACCCTAACCCTAACCCTAACCCTAACCCTAACCCTAACCCTAACCCTAACCCTAACCCTAACCCTAACCCTAACCCTAACCCTAACCCTAACCCTAACCCTAACCCTAACCCTAACCCTAACCCTAACCCTAACCCTAACCCTAACCCTAACCCTAACCCTAACCCTAACCCTAACCCTAACCCTAACCCTAACCCTAACCCTAACCCTAACCCTAACCCTAACCCTAACCCTAACCCTAACCCTAACCCTAACCCTAACCCTAACCCTAACCCTAACCCTAACCCTAACCCTAACCCTAACCCTAACCCTAACCCTAACCCTAACCCTAACCCTAACCCTAACCCTAACCCTAACCCTAACCCTAACCCTAACCCTAACCCTAACCCTAACCCTAACCCTAACCCTAACCCTAACCCTAACCCTAACCCTAACCCTAACCCTAACCCTAACCCTAACCCTAACCCTAACCCTAACCCTAACCCTAACCCTAACCCTAACCCTAACCCTAACCCTAACCCTAACCCTAACCCTAACCCTAACCCTAACCCTAACCCTAACCCTAACCCTAACCCTAACCCTAACCCTAACCCTAACCCTAACCCTAACCCTAACCCTAACCCTAACCCTAACCCTAACCCTAACCCTAACCCTAACCCTAACCCTAACCCTAACCCTAACCCTAACCCTAACCCTAACCCTAACCCTAACCCTAACCCTAACCCTAACCCTAACCCTAACCCTAACCCTAACCCTAACCCTAACCCTAACCCTAACCCTAACCCTAACCCTAACCCTAACCCTAACCCTAACCCTAACCCTAACCCTAACCCTAACCCTAACCCTAACCCTAACCCTAACCCTAACCCTAACCCTAACCCTAACCCTAACCCTAACCCTAACCCTAACCCTAACCCTAACCCTAACCCTAACCCTAACCCTAACCCTAACCCTAACCCTAACCCTAACCCTAACCCTAACCCTAACCCTAACCCTAACCCTAACCCTAACCCTAACCCTAACCCTAACCCTAACCCTAACCCTAACCCTAACCCTAACCCTAACCCTAACCCTAACCCTAACCCTAACCCTAACCCTAACCCTAACCCTAACCCTAACCCTAACCCTAACCCTAACCCTAACCCTAACCCTAACCCTAACCCTAACCCTAACCCTAACCCTAACCCTAACCCTAACCCTAACCCTAACCCTAACCCTAACCCTAACCCTAACCCTAACCCTAACCCTAACCCTAACCCTAACCCTAACCCTAACCCTAACCCTAACCCTAACCCTAACCCTAACCCTAACCCTAACCCTAACCCTAACCCTAACCCTAACCCTAACCCTAACCCTAACCCTAACCCTAACCCTAACCCTAACCCTAACCCTAACCCTAACCCTAACCCTAACCCTAACCCTAACCCTAACCCTAACCCTAACCCTAACCCTAACCCTAACCCTAACCCTAACCCTAACCCTAACCCTAACCCTAACCCTAACCCTAACCCTAACCCTAACCCTAACCCTAACCCTAACCCTAACCCTAACCCTAACCCTAACCCTAACCCTAACCCTAACCCTAACCCTAACCCTAACCCTAACCCTAACCCTAACCCTAACCCTAACCCTAACCCTAACCCTAACCCTAACCCTAACCCTAACCCTAACCCTAACCCTAACCCTAACCCTAACCCTAACCCTAACCCTAACCCTAACCCTAACCCTAACCCTAACCCTAACCCTAACCCTAACCCTAACCCTAACCCTAACCCTAACCCTAACCCTAACCCTAACCCTAACCCTAACCCTAACCCTAACCCTAACCCTAACCCTAACCCTAACCCTAACCCTAACCCTAACCCTAACCCTAACCCTAACCCTAACCCTAACCCTAACCCTAACCCTAACCCTAACCCTAACCCTAACCCTAACCCTAACCCTAACCCTAACCCTAACCCTAACCCTAACCCTAACCCTAACCCTAACCCTAACCCTAACCCTAACCCTAACCCTAACCCTAACCCTAACCCTAACCCTAACCCTAACCCTAACCCTAACCCTAACCCTAACCCTAACCCTAACCCTAACCCTAACCCTAACCCTAACCCTAACCCTAACCCTAACCCTAACCCTAACCCTAACCCTAACCCTAACCCTAACCCTAACCCTAACCCTAACCCTAACCCTAACCCTAACCCTAACCCTAACCCTAACCCTAACCCTAA
>NC_136360.1:20000-115000 GCF_037039965.1 Doryrhamphus excisus
CCCTAACCCTAACCCTAACCCTAACCCTAACCCTAACCCTAACCCTAACCCTAGCCCTAACCCTAACCCTAACCCTAACCCTAACCCTAACCCTAACCCTAACCCTAACCCCAACCCTAACCCTAACCCTAACCTTAACCCTAACCCTAACCCCAACCCTAACCCTAACCCTAACCCTAGCCCTAACCCTAACCCATTAATAAAAAAATAAATATATAAATAAATAAATATTTGAATAAATTACGTAATTAATAAATAAATAAATAAATAACGAAGCATACATATTTAAAATGATGTGTAGATAGGTGTTTGTGTGTATGGGAGGAGTGTGGGGCAGTAAAACAACAGGGAGAGAGATTGGAAAGTTTCTATGCTGCTGCTTTCTTTTTACTTTCACTTTTGTTTTGGTTGACAGCAGAAGCCTATATAAGGGAGAAGCAGAGGAAGAGTTGGTCACTCTTGAGTTGACTGTGGAAGGAGAAGGACCTTTGTTTTTGACTGGTGTGCTACGCCTGAGGAAGATCATAATCGATCGAAACGTTGCGACATAGCACACCAACTTTTTAAGTCGAATTTGGACATTTTATTTTGTTAAAACTTGTTGTTTGTTGTTGATTGTTTTTTGGTTTGTGCGACATAGCACATCAACTTTCTAGGTCTAGTTTAGACATTTTATTTTGTTAAAACTTGTTGTTTGTTGTTTATTGTTTGTTGTTTGTTGTTTGTTGTTGTTCTTTTCTCTTCAAAAATAACTAAAAAATCCACAAAAAATTACAAAATAAAAAAAGAAAAAAATATATACATCTGATCATTATGTACCCCACGGATGGGGAATGGACTGTGGTGCGCTACGGTAGGGGGCGCTCTCGTGGCGACCAAAGTTCTAGGGGAACGTCCCCAAATGAGGAACAGGGCGGGGGCTCGTTGGGTCCCTGCTTCCAGGGACCGGGAAGGAGGTCTGGCCCGGGGGAAGGACCGTGCGTTTCCCTCCTCCTCCTCAGCCAGAGGGGGAGGAGCTTACTCAAAGCCTGACTGGCCTGTGCCTCCCCGTGGGTTTCAGACCCGACCCCAGGCTTTTAGAAGTGGCTGGCAGCAACCACGATCTTATGCGGCAGTGCTGCGACAAGGTGTTGACGGACGTCAACAAGGACAACAACGTAGAGTTGTCTTTCAAAGACAGGACCCACCGACGAATCCAAGATTTGGCCAACTGGTGAGAAAATTATACAAAATCATCAAGATGGTCCACCATTTACAGAATGTCACACCAACAGGGCGGTATGAAGGTCCCCCTACAATCATGAAAATAGTGGAATGGTTGGGGGAGATGATTAAACCGGCTTTTCCATCAGAGAGGACGGAAGATGGCATTTATGGAAATGCAAAAAATTGGGGGTGCACTACCTTACAGGTGTTACAGGAACATTATGAGAGACAGTTAGAGGAATCTCTGAGAGAACTGTCGGACCAATGGTCTCAAGATTGGAAGGAGGCATTTGAAGTGGCAGTCAGATGGATGCGCAAGAACTTGCCCAGAGTCAGACAGGAGGTTATTGATCAGGCAGAGGCCATGATCGTAGCCTGTGCGCCGCAAAGAGGAGAGAATGTGGTGCAAACGGAAGCGGTGATTGACAGGGGAGAACAGTCACAGCGACTAGTTCAAGAGGTTCCTGAACCCCGACAAAGACAGTCGGTGGCAACGATGACAGAGCAGGTAGAAGAGGAGGTACCTGCACCGCTGGTAGAGATACAGCCTACACCACTACCGGAACTGTCACCCCCACCAATAGTTGAGACGATGCCCTTACCTTCGCCTAAACCTAGGAGAAGACCAAGAAAGGAAAGAGAGAAGGAGAAAGAAAGAGAAAGCGAGACAAGGATGGAAGAGTGGACCCAAGTAGAAGAAAGAGAGAGGAGCGACAGGGGGATATTGATTGAAGAGGTGATGGGGGAACAGTTGGATAACACACCAACATTGGTCCCTGGAGAAAGAAGGGGGCAAGTAAGAGAAACTTCCCCGGAAATGTCGGAGCGAGCATATAGTTGGACGATAGAGAAGGACAATGTGGAAGGATTATCGAGATCGGATGATGAGGAGGAAGGAGGGGAGATCCCAATGTCTACAAGGTTCTACACAAAACGCCATAAGACAACGAGCCAAAAGAATGTAGACTGGATTCTCTGGGTAGAAAAGAAGTGGGTGATTATAGGGGATTCTAACTTGTGTAGGTTCCCCCCACATGAGCTGGAAGATTTGCAGATCGAGTGTTTCCCAGGAGCGACTTTTCGGAATGCAGAGTCCCTACTGGCGAGGGCAGAAGGGCATATCACAGTGGAAAAGTTGGTGTTATCGTTTGGCATCAACAACAAGGACCAAAGGTTTAAGGAGACGGCGAGTAGGCAGTTGGCGGGAATGTTCAGGGCGGCGAAGAAAAGATTTCCATCTTCAGAAATCTGGGTTCCACTAATCAACTTCTCCTCGGACTTACCAGCAGAGAGTAAGGAGACGCTGGAACAGCTGAACGAGTACATCAAGGGACACATGGCATACATCCCACTCTTACCGGACATGCATTTTGAGACAGAGGGTGACCTGGTACATTGGACGAAACTGACAGGGATACATACACTCAATCATTGGATGGATTATTTAAACTTGGACACCCCTTAAACCCGGATGGGGAGGGGGTACGGCAACCAATAGTGGAACATAATAATGTTGTGGTTTTGACCAAAGAATTTCAACCGTCGAGAGCACATTTGGATTTGTTAAATAGGGGTTTGACATTTGTTCCAACTATGGATCTTTACAAAAACCAAAGGACTCAACTGCGATATGATATACAAGAATATCACAGGAAACTCAGATTGATGGAATACTTTGAGGGGGAAGAAGTCCGGGAACAACAGAGATTTGTTAGGGCGTCCGGCTGGGGGCCACCACCTGAAAGTACATCTGTGAAATTACATACATTGATAGAAAAGGATTGGGAAGCTTTTAGGCAATTTGGGCATGTAAAACGTGAAATAACGAATATTTCTAGGGCGGAAGCTAAAGCCTTGAAAGAACTAAGAGCGAATAGGCGAATTATAATCAAACCGGCAGACAAAGGGAGTGTGGTAGTAATATTAGGACGAGAACAATATGTACAAGAGGTTTATAGACAGCTGAATGATCAAAGGTATTACAAAAGATTACAAGATCCAATTTATTTGCAGACGATCCCGATGGTACGAGCGATTGTTTATAATTTGTATCATAAAAACTTTATTACAGCTAAACAAAGGGATTATATTATGGGCAACTCCGAACCGAGAGCACGGCGTTTTTACATATTACCGAAGATTCATAAAAAACCAGAACAATGGTTCCCACCCTTTGGGACGCCACCGGGAAGACCCATTGTGTCGGATTGTGGGAGCGAAACCTATGGAACAGCGGAATACATAGATTATTTCCTAAACCCCCTGTCAATTAAACATCCGGCGTATATCAAAGATACATATCATTTTACAGAAGTAGTAAAAAGTTTAAAAGTCCCTCCCAATGCTTTCTTTTTTTCAATAGACATAGAAAATATGTATACGAATATAGACACGGAATCGGGATTAACGGCGGTCAAACATATGTTTCGTAAATTCCCAGATACTAAAAGGCCAGATGGGGAAATTTTAGAATTGTTAAGGATAAATCTGACGAGAAATGACTTTGAGTTCAATTCCGAATTTTTTCTACAGATAAAAGGTACAGCAATGGGAAAGAGATTTTCACCGGCGTATGCCAATATTTTCATGGCTAAGTGGGAGGAGGAAGCATTGAGCAAATGTCCAATTAAACCATTGCATTATTTTAGATATTTGGATGATATTTGGGGAATTTGGAATGGGACCAAGGAAGAATTTGAGGATTTCATTGAGATATTAAATAACCATGATGCATCGATTAAACTAAAATTTGAAGTGGATGACAATTCGATTAATTTCTTAGACACGACAGTGTATAAAGGGCCAAGTTTTCAGGAAGAAAATCAATTAGATATAAAAGTATACTTCAAGGACACGGACACACATGCGCTTTTGTTTAAAACTAGTTTTCATCCTAAGCATACTTTCAAAGGCATAGTCAAGTCACAGTTAATTAGATTTAAAAGGATTTGTACAAGGAAAGTGGACTTTTGGGAGGCGGTGAGGATTTTATTTAAAGCATTGAGGAAAAGAGGGTATTCACGATCATTTTTGAGACATTGCTTAAAGCTGTTGAACAAACCAAAACGAATAAAAAAGAAACAAATAGTACCAATTATTACGAATTACTCAAAAATGAATATGACAATGAATAACATAATGAAGAAAAATTATGAGAAAATAATGGGGAAATCTGGACTTTGGGATAATTTTGAACCAATTTCTGCCTATAGGAAACACAGAAGTTTAAAAGATATATTAGTGAAGGCGAAACTTCAGCCATTGCGGCGAGAGATAAGAAAACCAAGAACGCAGTGGTTTTGCAAATTAAAGTTTATTCATAACCAATCAAACAAAAGAGTGCACAAAATCTGCCAAGATTTCACTTACCTCACATCCAACTGCGTGTACGTACTGTTCTGTGCGAAATGTGGGAAGCAGTATGTGGGGGAGACAAAAAATTCCATTGCCATTCGAATGAGACAACATAAATATAATATTAAAAACAACAGAGGAAATACTTTTTTTGTAGTAAAACACTTTTTGAAACATGGGGAGGAGGCAGTTAGGGTGGCTGGATTACAGAGTTGTTCGGTTTGGACAGATGCAGAAAGGAAAAGAGCGGAGAGACAGTGGATAGATAAATTAAGTACCAGGACCCCAGGTGGGCTTAATAATAGTTATTTCAATGATTATTAGTGGATTTAATATATAGGTTTCCCATTTCCAGCCCTAACCCTAACCCTGGCCCTGACCCTAGCCCTAACCCTAACCCTAACCCTAACCCTAACCCTAACCCTAACCCTAGCCCTAACCCTAACCCTAACCCTAACCCTAACCCTGGCCCTGACCCTAGCCCTAACCCTAACCCTAACCCTAACCCTAACCCTAACCCTAACCCTAACCCTAACCCTAACCCTAACCCTAACCCTAGCCCTAACCCTAACCCTAACCCTAACCCTAACCCTAACCCCAACCCTAACCCTAACCCTAACCTTAACCCTAACCCTAACCCCAACCCTAACCCTAACCCTAACCCTAGCCCTAACCCTAACCCATTAATAAAAAAATAAATATATAAATAAATAAATATTTGAATAAATTACGTAATTAATAAATAAATAAATAAATAACGAAGCATACATATTTAAAATGATGTGTAGATAGGTGTTTGTGTGTATGGGAGGAGTGTGGGGCAGTAAAACAACAGGGAGAGAGATTGGAAAGTTTCTATGCTGCTGCTTTCTTTTTACTTTCACTTTTGTTTTGGTTGACAGCAGAAGCCTATATAAGGGAGAAGCAGAGGAAGAGTTGGTCACTCTTGAGTTGACTGTGGAAGGAGAAGGACCTTTGTTTTTGACTGGTGTGCTACGCCTGAGGAAGATCATAATCGATCGAAACGTTGCGACATAGCACACCAACTTTTTAAGTCGAATTTGGACATTTTATTTTGTTAAAACTTGTTGTTTGTTGTTGATTGTTTTTTGGTTTGTGCGACATAGCACATCAACTTTCTAGGTCTAGTTTAGACATTTTATTTTGTTAAAACTTGTTGTTTGTTGTTTATTGTTTGTTGTTTGTTGTTTGTTGTTGTTCTTTTCTCTTCAAAAATAACTAAAAAATCCACAAAAAATTACAAAATAAAAAAAGAAAAAAATATATACATCTGATCATTATGTACCCCACGGATGGGGAATGGACTGTGGTGCGCTACGGTAGGGGGCGCTCTCGTGGCGACCAAAGTTCTAGGGAACGTCCCCAAATGAGGAACAGGGCGGGGGCTCGTTGGGTCCCTGCTTCCAGGGACCGGGAAGGAGGTCTGGCCCGGGGGAAGGACCGTGCGTTTCCCTCCTCCTCCTCAGCCAGAGGGGGAGGAGCTTACTCAAAGCCTAACCCTAACCCTAACCCTAACCCTAACCCTAACCCTAACCCTAACCCTAACCCTAACCCTAGCCCTAGCCCTAGCCCTAGCCCTAGCCCTAGCCCTAGCCCTAACCCTAACCCTAACCCTAACCCTAACCCTAACCCTAACCCTAACCCTAACCCTAACCCTAACCCTAACCCTAACCCTAACCCTAACCCTAACCCTAACCCTAACCCTAACCCTAACCCTAACCCTAACCCTAACCCTAAACCCTAAACCCTAACCCTAACCCTAACCCTAACCCTAACCCTAACCCTAACCCTAACCCTAACCCTAACCCTAACCCTAACCCTAACCCTAACCCTAACCCTAACCCTAACCCTTACCCTTACCCTAACCCTAACCCTAACCCTAACCCTAACCCTAACCCTAACCCTAACCCTAACCCTAACCCTAACCCTAACCCTAACCCTAACCCTAACCCTAACCCTAACCCTAACCCTAACCCTAACCCTAGCCCTAACCCTAACCCTAACCCTAACCCTTACCCTGGCCCCAACCCTAACCCTAACCCTAACCCTAACCCTAACCCTAACCCTAACCCTAACCCTAACCCTAACCCTAACCCTAACCCTAACCCCAACCCCAACCCTAACCCTAACCCTAACCCTAACCCTAACCCATTAATAAATAAATAAATATATAAATAAATAAATATTTGAATAAATTACGTAATTAATAAATAAATAAATACATAAAGAAGCATACATATTTAAAATGATGTGTAGATAGGTGTTTGTGTGTATGGGAGGAGTGTGGGGCAGTAAAACAACAGGGAGAGAGATTGGGAAGTTACTATGCTGTTGCTTTCTTTTTACTTTCACTTTCGTTTGGGTTGACAGCAGAAGCCTATATAAGGGAGAAGCAGAGGAAGAGTTGGTCACTCTTGAGTTGAGTGTGGAAGGAGAAGGACCTTTTGCTTGACTGGTGTGCTACGCCTGAGGAAGATCCTAGTCGATCGAAACGTTGCGACATAGCACACCAACTTTCTAAGTCTAATTTAGACATTTTATTTTGTTGAAACTTGTTGTTTGTTGTTTGTTGTTTTTTCTCTTCAAAAAAACCAAAAAAAACACAAAAAATTACAAAAGAAAAAAGAAAAAAATATACATTTGATCATTATGTACCCCACGGATGGGGAATGGACTGTGGTGCGCTACGGTAGGGGGCGCTCTCGTGGCGACCAAAGTTCAAGGGAACGTCCCCAAATGAGGAACAGGGCGGGGGCTCGTTGGGTCCCTGCTTCCAGGGACCGGGAAGGAGGTCTGGCCCGGGGGAAGGACCGTGCGTTTCCCTCCTCCTCCTCAGCCAGAGGGGGAGGAGCTTACTCAAAGCCTAACCCTAACCCTAACCCTAACCCTAACCCTAACCCTTACCCTAACCCTAACCCTAGCGGAGAGACAGTGGATAGATAAATTGAGTACCAGGGCCCCAGGTGGGCTTAATAATAGTTATTTCAATGATTGTTAGTGGCATTTAATATATAGGTTTCCCATTTCCAGCCTTAACCCTAGCCCTAGCCCTAACCCTAGCCCTAACCCTAACCCTAACCCTAACCCTAACCCTAACCCTAACCCTAACCCTAGCCCTAGCCCTAGCCCTAACCCTAACCCTAACCCTAACCCCGGCCCTAACCCTAACCCTAACCCTAACCCTGGCCCCAACCCTAACCCTAACCCCAACCCCAACCCCAACCCTAACCCTAACCCATTAATAAATAAATAAATATATAAATAAATAAATATTTGAATAAAGTACGTAATTAATAAATAAATAAATAAATAAAGAAGCATACATATTTAAAATGATGTGTAGATAGGTGTTTGTGTGTATGGGAGGAGTGTGGGGCAGTAAAACAACAGGGAGAGAGATTGGGAAGTTACTATGCTGTTGCTTTCTTTTTACTTTCACTTTTGTTTGGGTTGACAGCAGAAGCCTATATAAGGGAGAAGCAGAGGAAGAGTTGGTCACTCTTGAGTTGAGTGTGGAAGGAGAAGGACCTTTTGTTTGACTGGTGTGCTACGCCTGAGGAAGATCCTAGTCGATCGAAACGTTGCGACATAGCACACCAACTTTCTAAGTCTAATTTAGACATTTTATTTTGTTAAAACTTGTTGTTTGTTGTTTATTGTTTGTTGTTTGTTGTTTTTTCTCTTCAAAAAAAACTAAAAAAAACACAAAAAATTACAAAATAAAAAAGAAAAAAATATACATTTGATCATTATGTACCCCACGGATGGGGAATGGACTGTGGTGCGCTACGGTAGGGGGCGCTCTCGTGGTGACCAAAGTTCAAGGGAACGTCCCCAAATGAGGAACAGGGCGGGGGCTCGTTGGGTCCCTGCTTCCAGGGACCGGGAAGGAGGTCTGGCCCGGGGGAAGGACCGTGCGTTTCCCTCCTCCTCCTCAGCCAGAGGGGGAGGAGCTTACTCAAAGCCTAACCCTAACCCTAACCCTAACCCTAACCCTAACCCTAGCCCTAGCCCTAGCCCTAGCCCTAACCCTAGCCCTAACCCAAATGAGGAACAGGGCGGGGGCTCGTTGGGTCCCTGCTTCCAGGGACCGGGAAGGAGGTCTGGCCCGGGGGAAGGACCGTGCGTTTCCCTCCTCCTCCTCAGCCAGAGGGGGAGGAGCTTACTCAAAGCCAAAGCCTAACCCTAACCCTAACCCTAACCCTAACCCTAACCCTAACCCTAGCCCTAACCCTAACCCTCCTCCTCCTCAGCCAGAGGGGGAGGAGCTTACTCAAAGCCTAACCCTAACCCTAGCCCTAGCCCTAACCCTTTAATAAATAAATAAATAAATAAATAAATAAATGCTTTACTAAATTAATAAATACATAAATTAATAAATAAAGAAGCATACAGATTTAAAATGATGTGTATATAGGTGTTTGTGTGTATGGGAGGAGTGTGGGGCGGTAAAACAACAGGGAGAGAGATTGGGAAGTTACTATGCTGTTACTTTCTTTTTACTTTCACTTTAGTTTGGGTTGACAGCAGAAGCCTATATAAGGGAGAAGCAGGGGAAGAGTTGGTCACTCTTGAGTTGAGTGTGGAAGGAGAAGGACCTTTTTGTTTGACTGGTGTGCTACGCCTGAGGAAGATCCTAGTCGATCGAAACGTTGCGACATAGCACACCAACTTTCTAAGTCTAATTTAGACATTTTATTTTGTTAAAACCTGTTGTTTGTTGTTTGTTGTTTATTGTTTGTTGTTGTTTTTTCTCTTCAAAAAAAACACAAAAAAAATACAAAATAAAAAAGAAAAAAATATACATTTGATAATTATGTACCCCACGGATGGGGAATGGACTGTGGTGCGCTACGGTAGAGGGCGCTCTCGTGGCGACCAAAGTTCAAGGGAACGTCCCCAAATGAGGAACAGAGCTGGGGCTCGTTGGGTCCCTGCTTCCAGGGACCGGGAAGGAGGTCTGGCCCAGGGGAAGGACCGTGCGTTTCCCTCCTCCTCCTCAGCCAGAGGGGGAGGAGCTTACTCAAAGCCTAACCCTAACCCTAACCCTAACCCCAAATGAGGAACAGGGCGGGGGCTCGTTGGGTCCCTGCTTCCAGGGACCGGGAAGGAGGTCTGGCCCGGGGGAAGGACCGTGCGTTTCCCTCCTCCTCCTCAGCCAGAGGGGGAGGAGCTTACTCAAAGCCTAACCCTAACCCTAGCCCTAGCCCTTGCCCTTGCCCTAGCCCTAACCCCAGCCCCAACCCCAGCCCCCTAGCCCCAGCCCCTAGCCCCTAGCCCCTAGCCCTAAACCCAACCCCAGCCCCCCCCCCCCCCCAACCCTGCCCCCGGCCCCAGCCCTAACCCCCCGGCCCTGGACCTGGCCCTGACCTTAGCCCTAACGCCTCCATCTGGTGGCCCTTTAACCTACTGCTACTCTACGTGCGAAATTCCACCATCTCGTGGTAACTTAAAATTACTGCAACTTTGCCTGGGAAATTCCGCCATCTCGTGGTCACTTAAAATTACTGCAACTTTACTTTTGAATTTCCGCCATCTAGTGGTGTCTTTTAGGTACTGCTATTCTTGGGAAATTCCACCATATAGTGGTCACTTGTATGCATTTAAAATACTATAAATACTATTATTGAGTAAATAAAGATAGACACAAATGGATTTTTAAAAAAGTACACAAGTACAAAAAGTACACAAGTGGAGTTATTGTAACCCGGAAATACTGAAAAACATTCCTTATACAAAGTGTGACATTATTTGTAAGTACTTACAGGACTAAATTCTTGCAAAGTAATACTTCCATTGTTGTCAACAGATGCTCCACTCGTATAGACAAGTGTTACAGTTGGTTTAGCTTTAAGATTTTACAACAAGTACAAGTGGTGCTTAAGAAGAGAGTAGTTGTCAGAGCTGGGAAAACATGTAGGCCAATTATAATGACATCCATGTGGCCGGCTAACATTGTACTGTAACAGCCAGAGCAACCTTTACAGCCAAAGCATTAGTCATGGCACTCGTGTATGAATTGCATATCTTTTGTCATCTATTCATTTATCCTGTGTTATTGTGCTACATGTATGAAGGCCATCATGTCATTTACTTGAACAAGTCTTCCTACCTGTGAAGAACGCAGATGCCATGTTGTTGATGGTCTGCCAACACGATTAGATGAGTCCTTCCCTGGGGGCCGACAGACTGCTGATGGACGCAAAAGGTTGAAGCTCCAGAAAATGCCGTCTTGTGCGTGCAATAGGTGAAACTGTCCACTGGAGAACCTATGGCATCAGATGATGCTCCCATTTGGAGCTCATGTTGAGATGGATGCAGAGGGATCCCACGGGCTGTTAAGCGACAAGCGGCTTTTCATCTGTAACAGAAGTTGTAAGATTAGCTGCTATTCCTTTGCTGTAATGAAATACTCAGTTTTATAAAATTCATTCCTGCATTGAATACTTGTAAAATTAATAATAATACATTTTATTTGTATAGCGCTTTTCAAAATACTCAAAGACACTTTACAGAAGAATGGAGTTGAATAAAGTAAGTAAACAGAATAGAAGAATCACCAAAATGCAACATTCATTGGTTAATACACAGTTAAAACATGAGTAAAAGCGGGGCGGGGCACAGCAGTCAGATATAAACAAATTAGACATTAAAAACAGATTTAAAGAGGTGGGCTTTGAGTTGTTTTTTGAAGGTGGGAAGGTCAGGGCAAGCGATGGAGAAGGCTCTGTCTCCCCAGGTTCGGAGCTTGGTTATTGTAATGATGCCGTGTACAGAAGTACGTTTTTTTAGGCGCCATTAAAATAGACCGAATAAGGGAGAAGTGTTATGAGTGTGCTTTCTCTTCCGTTGTCACAATGATGCTGAAAGATAAAATCAGCGGCTTACACTCACCTAACAGATGCCTCGCCTCTGACGGCAACAAGTTCCGACACAAACTGAACACGCCATGCACGCTACATAACCAGGACATCAAGGGATTTTCACGTCAAACGAAATATTTCCAAATAAACCACTTTTAGCTTCAGTTGTCATTGACTATGACGAGGGTAGAGAAACATACTTTTGAAAAATCGTTGTCAATTTGGGCCAAAGTCGTTCACATTATGTTATGGATTGCAAATTAACCGGTTGAAACAATTGCTTCCGTCATTTCGAGCATTCTGCGCGCCAATTATGTCCACAAAATGGCGACCTCGGCTTCAGCTCGTCAACTTCGACATCGTTTATATACTGTATATTGTCCTATTGTCGGAGCGAAACGCCACTATTCGTGCTTCAATGTGACTTAAAACTTTGATACTGACCTTTTAGCGTAGCTTGTGCGGCGTCTGAGTTACATGGCAACTCCAGTGTTCTCCGTCAGGGCCGACTCATACCTAATTAAATTGGCGCCATTGAAAACGATGGTGTTGCAAGACAAACCGTTTACTTCGGCACTTCTCCACGGTCGTGGCGGTGTTAACTGTCACTATTTTCAGCCCCAAACCGTGGTAAGGGGCGGCCTGACTTCGTCAGAGAAAGACAGACGGTTGCCTGCTGCTTCCGGTCAACTTTCTTTTTCGACGAGCCAGCAACGACAGAACAGCGCGCGCGCACACACGAGATTCCCGCACTTCCTGGTTCACGCTCAACCCGCCCCACATAGCTGGCCAAACACATGCCTGCAACAGCGTTGAAAACTTCAAAAAATTAAGCAATACACATGTAATATATTCTCAAGCATTTTCAATAAAGAGTTTCAACAATCACGCCTCTTAGTTTTACAAACAGTAGACGGCATTCCCTCTACGTCGGCGCCATGTTCCGGACGAAACCAGGAAGTGCAAACAGGAAGTTACAGCGCGGATGTGACGTCGTGTTTCACAATAATTTTACACACTATAACAAGAGAAAGAATACTTTATACTCCTGAAGCACCTTGGGCACCGTTCGTAGGGTGCTGTAAAAAAGGAGGCATTATTTAATTTGTTGGATTTCACGTAATGTCACCACTTACTGGCGGATCAGTATGGTGGCCTGTGACGGACATAGATCGATGATATCAGCCTCTATCGCCCTCCTGTGGCCACTTCGGAAACACACAAACGTCTTTTTGAAGTGTACTATATTTTGGACTAACAAGTATATGTTGAAAGCACACAAATGACACATGATACAGATAACATAGCCAAGAGTTGCATAAAAGTAATTTTTAAGGAGAAGAAATTCAAGAATTGAGGCCCTTAATTGACATCCTCCCTCGCCCGCATCATAATCAGCAGTTCTTTGTCCTCTTTATAATGTAGCCGATAGGCGCACATCCCAGCGTGCTTTGCGGTACTGTCTATGAAAGAAATAGCTGTTAAATTACTTGTTTTAAGCCACGTAAATAGGTTATTCTTGCACACGACTGGCCAAGTCTGTTCTAAATCTATCTATTGTGTTGATGTTTGATGGGATTTTTTCATGACACCGTGACTGTAATCGTTATGCTGGGCAATCATATACTGTGTTTTCTCAACGGTAAAGTCGTGGCTAATGTAAGCTTTATCTTATTCTGCTGAAGATTGCGGGACAGCGGAGCGACGGCGACGGCGATGCGACGGCAACGACTAGAGAGCAATATGAAGGCTGCGGCCGCCGGCGACCAAAGAGCAATACGAAGCCGGCGGGCAAACTGGAAACGGTGGCCGGTGGGCAAACTGGAGGTGAGGGTTGGAACCTGAGGCCAAGCATCAAGCTAGATCCACCAATTTTTCACCATATCATCAGACAAGTATTCTGCACGAGTGTGCAAAATTTCAGGGACGGGACTCAACAGGAACCATGTTTCCTTCCCAAATAGATTGACCACGAAGCCGGTCAAAGGCCCTAAAAAAAACAAAACTTTAATAAATTCATCAAGCATCGAGCTAGGTCCACCAATTTTTCACCATGTCATCAGACAATTATTCTGCACAATTTCAAGAGTCTAGCTCCAAAGAAACCTTTCCTAGTAATCACACAGACTGCTCAAAGGTCATAGGTCACCATCAACTTGTCGAAATATTTTTATCAACTAGTTCATCATTAGTTCTTAGTTCCTCAGTAACTAATTTACTCATCAGTTCCCCAGTAACTACTCTACTCATCAGTTCCCCAGTAACTACTCTACTCATTAGTTCCTCATTAGTTGTTAGTTTCTCAGTAACTACTTTACTCATTAGTTCCCCGGTAACTACTTTACTCATTAGTTCCCCAGTAACTACTCTACTCATTAGTTCCTTTTATAGTTTTTAGTTCCTCAGTAACTACTATATTCATTAGTTCCTCATTAGTCCTCCCCTTCTCTCTCCAATTGCCATTGGTTTAATCCTAAATATGTTTCACACTTATTAAAAATATAAAATGCATAGGTAGTCACCCCTAATCTATGATCATAGAATGATTAATACGGAAAATGATCACTGATTAGTGCTAATTAGGTGGGTATAAATTAGAGGTGCACCACCCGACCGATAAATCAGATAACATTTAATTTAACCACTTGGTGGCTAGCGCGACCGACGTGAGGATAAACTGAGCATAAGCAAATCAAGCGCTCCTTTTCCTCTGCTGTGACCGACCGACCTGTCATAACTTCAACATTTGTAAACAAACACTGACGTGCTAGTGGCACTCTTTGCGACTAGTTCTGGCGACATTCCACCCCCTTGACGACATATTTTATCAGAAGCGACGAGCGACTTTCTGGAGTTTTTTATTATAATGAATAGCCCGTATTGTTGTGCATGTTGTCTTCTCACGAAGCAGCGGCGGGTGCCGCCATGATGTGGCGCTATGACATATATTCACCAGCAGAGGGTGCTACTCGCCAACCGCACTGTCATTGAACAAACACAGCATAATGCCTTATTCACAGTTCAATTGAGATAATTTAAAAGGTTCTCCAGAGCCAGCGTGTGATGGGAGAACTGAGAAGCGCTGGCCCAGATAAAAGATTTTATTTGGATGAAATGATAGAAAATTCAAAATAAACAAACCAAGAAAAAAGTTTATTTGTAGTTCTAAACGTAGTTAAGGTGTTTTTTCACCTCTACTATAAGATTGTTTTTTCCTGCAACATTTCACGACATCATATGCGAATGATATGTAAATTTGACGATGGCATATTCTAGAAAATTGTAGGACAGGCAAAACACGGGGACAAACACGGAGCTGGAGCACGGACCTGAAACATATTTGAAAAGTGTAAAAGGTTTGCCAGAGTTCTTTGTGGCGTCACGCCGGCTGCTCTGAGCGTGTGCCCCAATACAGTGCACCTTGCTGGGCCACAGCAGGGGGCTCCTCCCCCTCCATGCGCTGCTCTTCCTGCTAGTAGTCATGTCGGGATATTTCAATAGGACTGACTGTAGAATTTTGTGAATGAAAGGAGCTTGTGAGGGAAAATAGACGTGAAGTTGTGAAGGTGGTATATTATATTGAGCGCAGCCATTACTGATGTAACGGGTGGATCCTGTTAACGTTGCATATCTGCCTGATTTGGTCTGTTTCTGTAGAAGAAGAATTTGAAAAAAGCCATCAGGCTCGGTGAAGTCCCATCATCATCATCTTCATGGCAGCAGAGGATGAGGAATGCCTTCTGATCCTTCATGTTTCAATAGAACCCTCAAATGGTCCATCCTCTGGCTGCTTATAGGACGCCGTACTCGCGGAGGGACTTGAACAGCACCGTGTCCCGAATGTCGTTGAACACCTTGCGGATGTTGTTGGTGTCGGTGGCGCAGGTGAAGTGCTGGTAGACCATCTTCTTCTCCTCCCTCTTGTCCACGTTGTTGGCCTGCAGCTCGTACATCTTGCAGATGTACTTTTTGGCATCCTCCGCGTTTTGACTCCTACCTGGAATTGGGTCGGGTGTTGGGACAGGACAAGACAAAATGCATGTTGGTCAGGCGGCTAAGACAGGTGATATTTCTCGACCGCTAATACAAATATGCCTCCTTCTTTCTGAAAACTAATTGATGAATCACTGTTTCACCTTTGACTGTGGACTTTCATTCATGTCCAAACATTGATAGCCAAGTTATATGCATTCTGGCCACAAGGTGTCAGTAATGCCACATGACATTAGACAAGATGACCCTCACAATGCATGTCCGACACAACGCGCCTCACCTCCCATTCTGTGTGGAAGTGGTAAGGCTTTTGCTTCCTACTTTGTCCTTCCTCCTCACTCCGCTAGAAACCCTTTCTTAGTAAATAGGAGAGGCTAGCTAGTTAGCTTGCTAACTCTCTATATGTACAGTAGATATATGAATCACTGTATCACATGCTGTCTCTGTGCATTGTTCAGCAATTAGATGTTAAGGAGGCTTTTAATATTTATTAATATTTATTGTTTTATTAAAATTCATTTTTGCAGTTTGGGTAATAGAGGTGTAAAGGTGATTATAGGGGTGTTATTTCATGTCCAGAGGGCTCTAATACTATTAATAAACCTATTTAGAAGGTGGTAAACAGCTTTTCTACGTCCTATTTTCTCTTATTATGTCCACTCTACTGGGTAATAGAGGTATAAAGGTGACTATAGGGGTGTTATTTCATGTCCAGAGGGCTCTAATACTCTTAATGAACCTATTTAGAAGGTGGTAAACAGCTTTTCTATGTCTTATTTTCTCTTATTATGCCCACTACATTGGATAATAGAGGTGTAAAGGTGACTCTAGGGGTGTTATTTCATGTCTAGAGGGCTCTAGTAATGTTAAAAAAAAACTATTTAGAAGATGGTAAACTGCTTTTCTTTTTCTATATTGGGGAATAGTGGTGTAAAGATGACTGTAGGGGTGTTATTTCATGTCTAGTGGGCTGTAGCAATATTAAAAAACACATTTAGAAGGTCATAAACAGGTTTTCTATGTCTTACTTTCTCTTATCGTGTCTACTATATTGGATAATAGAGGTGTAAAGGTGATTGTAGGGGTGTTATTTCATGTCTAGGGGGTTCTAATAATATCAAAAAACACATTTAGCAGGTCATAAACAGGTTGTCTTTGTGTTACTTTCTCTTATTATGTTAACTATATTGGGTAATATGAGTTTAAAAGTGACCTCAGCTCAGTGAGCAGCACCACTTTTACCTGTGAAACCTGGGAAGTACTTCTTCAGGTCAGATGTTTGGATTTTGTCTTCCAGGATGTCGGTCTTGTTGAGGAAGAGTATGATTGAGGTGCTGTGGAACCATGGCGAGTGGATGGTAGTGTAGAACAACGCCAAGCTCTCTTCCATGCGGTTCTGAGAGACACACAGATGAACAAGTCAACTTCTAGGATGTGTTGAAGTAGATTTCTTTCATTCAGGCTGCTGAGGAAGTATGTAGGCTTGGAGAGGGCCTGTTGGCTTTAGTTGAGGAGTGACACCTGCTGGCATACAGGTGAAGGGACACTGGGATGGACACCAATGAGGAGGGACCATTGTCCCAACATGTCTTCCAGGTTGTCTGTTAGTGACTCCATTTTTGCTTGAATGGCAAGTTCCAAAGATCGACCTCTTACTACCAAAATAGATAATGTACACAGTATATTGAGAATATTTATAATAATATAGTATTTATGTATATTGCACATGTACGTATATCAGGGGTGCACGCAATTTTTAAGCATGCAAGTTCCAAGTCAAAATGACATATCTTCCTACAAAACATACAATATATATGTATGTAATAAAGGACACATTTTCCAGTTCACCGTGAAATATTAGTTTCATAAACTAAAGTTTAAAAATAGTGGCATGCAGGATGCCAAGCAAGGCCAAGTCAACACATCACTCTGTTATAGACGTAGACATATCCTACCACTCACTCACTTCATCCATCATCAGAAAAGTCAAGATGGAAGTTGCATTTCCATGTGTAGTTTGAGACACCAATCCACCAATAACAAATCAGGATGTTAGATGACCCTTATGAAGAAACACAAGAGGAGAGGCCGCACCTCGCCCAGAAGTGGGATTCCGGGGCCTCACCCTGAAGTCATGCTTCTCCACACCGTAGACCTACCACTTGGGGGGCAAGCATTAAGGCCCGGTGCATTGTGTTGTGGGTGGCAGTCGAGGGCGGGCGCCTGGACGACCTGGTCTTCGGGGGCCAAGTCTTTATTTGAAGTTTTATAGGGCACTCTAAACTGCCTTTGGCAGTTTGAACGGCCTCCCCAATCTGAACCCATGCAGTGCAATGTTATTGGACCTCTATAAGCTAGGGAGACGCGGGTGAAGAGGGGGCTGATCTGTCAAGTGATCACCATTGGATGATGAGTTGGATTAGATGGCAGACCTGAGAGACCCAAACATGTCGTGAGGGTGTGCTGGAAACATCTGGCAGAGTGTCCTGCTCGCCAAGTCTTCAACTCTTCACCTCCACCTGCATCCTGGGGAGGACGAGTATATTGAGTCCCATTTGGCCGTATTAGACCCAACTGAGCATAGATGGCTTGTGGGAAGAAGCTGACAGGTACAGGCAGGCCAAGCGGCATGTAGCTTCTGCGGTAGTCAAGGCAAAAACTCAGGCGTGGGAGGAGTTCAGTGGCCATGGAGCACAACTTTCAGTCAGCCTCAAATAGGTTCTGGCAAACCATCCAACGCCTCAGAAAGGGGAAGCAGTGCCCGGTCCACACTGTTTGCAGTGGGTCCTTGTACGTTGGAGCAGGAGGCCCACATTGCCAGCAGTAAGTCCAGCCTGATCCGGTGATTGTTGGCCTCCGCCAAGGCTGGCATTGTCGCCAAGGCGTCGAAGGAGTCCAGTTTGGGGGGCTTAGCTTAGGGTCTCATCTCTGCTATTTTCAGGCAAAGTGGTCCTGATGGCCTCTTCGGGCTGTAACATTCAGTGTTTATTGGGACGATTTCCATCTGAGTGTAAAGCTTCTGGGATGAGGATTCACGACCTCCAAATCAGAGGCCATGGTTCTCAGTAGGAAAAGATGGATTGCTCACTCTGAGTTGGGAATGAGGTTCTGCCCCAGGTGGAGGAGTTCAAGTATCTCGGGGTCTTGTTCATGAGTGACGGATGATCGGAGCGTGAGGTCGACAGGCGGATTGGCGCAGCATCTGCAGTAAGCTTGCCAGAAGGCAAAGCTTGCCAGAAGGCAAACCTCTCAATTTACCGATGGATCTATGTTCCCACCCTCTCCTACAGTCAGAGGAGCCAGGTGAGGGGGCTCGGACATCTAGTCCGGATGCCTCCTGGACGCCTCCCTGGTGAGGTGTTCTGAGCATGCCCGGTCGCCCAGATGGAGTTTGTTATGTGTGTTAATTACGTTTATGTGTGTTTGTGTAGTTTGAACAAACTTACAATGACTTGTCGCTCTTCCAGGACTTGGTCGTACTCGCTGAGGGAGGCCAGAAAGATGAGCGAGGTGACATTCTCAAAACAGTGGATCCATTTTCGACGCTCTGACTTCTGGCCGCCAACGTCTACAATCCTGAGCAGAAGAAGGGAGGAGCAGAGAGGGAAAACGTTTCAAGCCAGGCCTCATTTCCATTCCACCTGTAAGCTAGCTGAAATAGGAACCTTTCCTGTGCCATCCCTCATCCTTAATCCTACCCTTTGTTACAACAATTATGTTTCCCCTTCTTGAGCAAAGTGAATGAAAACAGCACACACAGTTTAGAAATACACAGTGCACTTGAACGCCTCATCCGCCCAGGGCTCACAGAAACAGAGTTGTTCATCGTTCCGTGTGTTCTACCATCATACCCCCGCCCCAGCCTTGTTTGTTGGCCGTACAAAAAAACAGAGACCGGATGGAAAGTAAGAATAGTTTGAATCAGCTGTACGGTGGACGAGTGTTTAGCATGTTCGCCACACAATCAGCTTTTCTCCGGGTACTCCGCTTTCCTCCCCCATTCTTCATCGTCCATAGGTATGAATGTGAGTGGCAATAGGCTGGCTGGCCACCAGTCCAGGGTGTACCCCACCCACAGACAGCTGGGATAGACTCCTGCATACCTGTGACCCTGGTGAGGATACACACCATATGCTCCATCAGTCCGCTCTAATTCTTCACCTTTGGGCTATTTTGACACCTAGAAACTGTGAGAACTTTCATCATATGCCTCCTCTAAAGCATCTGCAGCATGCTTGAGTGTCACTATGCACACCGTGAGGATGTGTGACATGGAATTAGCCCAGGGCGGCTTAGCTTCGTGTGGACCCAAGAGAAACACTATCCTGCATGAGTCCGACAGGTGAACAGTGCACAAACACTAAGGCAGCCATACGTGGGATGATGTTAGCCACCTGAGTGTGATCCTGTTGATGGTGAAGGAGTAGTCGTGGATGCCCGTGGTGGGGAATCGGACCCTCAGCACATCCTGTTCTGTGGGGAGGTAGTCTGGCGCGGCGATGCGCTCCAGATCGTTCATGTAGCTGAAAGGCAGAGAGGACCATGTCAGAAAGTGTCTCGCTAGCTGACTGCAGCGACAACATCGCCATATGTGCAAAGCAAACATACGAGACAGAAGATAGGTGATGAATTAGCAGTGATTAAAAATGATAAAAGCCCAGGAAGGGAGCGTGTCCACAGCAGGCTTTATGGCTGTAAAGCTGTTTGCCTTAGTCACTTATCAGGCACAGACTTTGATGACTGAGCTGCTCTGCAAACAGGAAGCACAGCAGCGTCTGAAGGCTGCAGCTAAGCTTTTATCGAACATCCACATCAAAGTGAGCCATCAGCAGGTGGATGAATGCTGGGAATTACTCCATACGGTCTGAAAGAAACAAGCCCCCGCCCCAGTGGCTGGATCCCGAAGTCTGCAGGAGTCACCTTTCATTACGCCAGGAAATGAAACAGGACAGGTTTAGCTGAGACAAGCTCCTTTTGAATTCACCTTCATGACTAAAATGATGAGGACATTCTATAAGATAGAATACCGTGTTTTATATAGGGCGATATCAACTTGATATACATCAAAAGAAAGGTTAGACTCTCATCTTTCATCTGTTTCATCAATTTCTGTTCTTTAGTCATCAGCAGTAGAACACGGGAAGGTTTCCGGAAAATATCAGTTCCCAACTAAAACGGGGAAAAGCAGATACATTTCAAGCTTTCATTTTGACACAAATGTAGCCATATACAGTAAATTTTGCCCAAATGTCTAAACAACATCAAAAACACAATGAAAACCTTCTTTTACATGAAGATAACCATCCATTCGTCTATTTTCTAGACCGCTTATCCTCACTAGGGTGGAGCTGGAGCTTATCCCAGCTGTCTTTGGGCGAGGGGCGGGGTACACCCTGGACTGGCTGAAAAGAACCATTTATTTACTAACATGAAACCATCTACTGGGCCTGTCACCATAACACGTTTTGCTGGTCAATAATTGTGCTATGGTACTTGGTACTTGGTACTCAAGTGAAGCATACTACGTACATGAGCTAGGAGTCGCGGGGCTAACAGAACTGCAATGTCCAAACTGTTCAATGAACTACACACAGCAACGCAATAGGTGGAGAAAACAGACAGACACTACCAACGTATGATGCAGAACATCAACCAACTACTTTGTGTACGTATGTGAGCGCTTACCACATGCTTTCTACTAAAAATAGCAAAAAAAACTTTGTTCTTGAACTAACTATACTAGCATGGTGTGATTTCAGATGAAAAACTTGTACTCACTACTCCGTGGAGTCCAAGAGTTGGAACTCGCAGCGCCGGCTGTAGCAGACCCGTATACCCGAGTCGGCCCAGAGACGGCGTATGGCGTCCACGTAGCCTCGCTCCATCTGTGTGATCTGCACCGTGTTGACATCCTGGAGCCAGGTAGCGTAGATCTGGAGGATCCAAGGTGATTGATTCTGCTTCTAATGGACTTTGTTGCTGACTCAGCAAATCATATTTGGAGGCCAGCCCAGGCTATGTGTGTGTGGACATGTTTGTGTTGGCGTACCTCGTTCTCCGGGTTGGAGTAGGGAATCCGGAGCGTGCTCATGGCTCCGGTCATGGCCTTCATGGCTGTAAAGATGTTCTGGAAGATGCATTTGGCAAAGCCTTTCCTGTCCTCCTCCGAGAAGCCTCGTCCGTGGATGATCCTCATCTGGCGGATGAATGTGGTTTTTCCGCTCTCCCCAGTTCCTGTGGGAGAGCGTGACAATTTCTACTTCCTGGCCAAAACTGTCAATCAAGCCCAAATTAGTTTTCACATTCACTTCCAGGTTTTGAACTTGCAGGATTAGCTTTGTGCTGAATCATGTTGTTCACAGTGGAGATTATTATTCATAACCGGCAGGAGGAGCGCTCATTTCTGTGTTGGGGTGGGGGGCATCAGAGGAAGAATTTTATTTAACGATGGTATCCCAGGGCTGCACGGCGCGCGAGTGGTTAGCGTGCAGACCTAACAGCTTGGAGACCCGAGTTCAATCCCACCCTCGGCCATCTCTGTGTGGAGTTTGGAGTCTATATGGGCCCTGGGATTGGCTGGCCACCGGTCCAGGGTGTACCCCACCTCTTGCCCGAAGACAGCTGGGATAGGCTCCAGCACCGTTTGCGTCCCTCGTGAGGATAAGCGGTAGAAAATGAATGAATGGTATATATGGTAATGGATAATGAAACTGATAACTTTGAGGATTATCTTGGGTTGTTGGAATGGTTATTGTGATGAATGATACCACTCCTTTGGCAAATAGTAAATGGTCTTCCACTTGTATGGCACTTTTCCACCTCCAATTGGGGGTTCAGTATCTTGTTCATTCACATTACACGAGAGTGTGAATGTTGGAATGCAGTGTTAAGTGACATGCTCGAGGTGTGTCGCTTCCAAGCAAGCACATGACTACGTAGTGTAGTAGCGTCAACCTCATTTCGCACCGTCAAACCAGTGACACTCTTGCTGCCTTGTAACCAGTCCCAGTCCGCTGCAGTGGCATCCAGCGGGGATGTCTCTAGATGTGATCACAGCTCCATCTAGTGGCACACCCACATGATTACCATATTCTTGTTCCATTCCATTTTCTTTTGTCGTGAGGGCAGGAGCCTCAGTCGGCAAGTCCAGACTTCCCGGTCCCCAAGGCATAATCTCTACAGCCTGTCCAGGGGCGTTCTCCCGGCTGGGCTCCGGCAACACCACGATAGATAGTCCGGTACAGGACCACATTACTGCAGACTAGGGATGAACCGGATACTCCTTTATGGATGATGCATTTTTGCCGGATACGAGTATGAAAGGAGAACATTTGGTCATTATCCGTATTTGTGTTTAAAGAAAAGGCTGACTAAGTATTCACTCTTCACGCTCTGTGATTGGCCAATCACTCACCCACAGCGACTGCCTCTCTCTAGACGGCTGCAGCGGACCTCAGCGGTGCCTCATTCACGGCTTGGCCATCGTCACAATGCCTCCACTTCATTAGCTTTTCTTCAGCTCGCCTCTATCGGGCTTGGATCTAAAGTTAATTGGTAAACTTGTTCTGTAGCGTGCACGGTGCACAGCGCTGTGCAGACACTCAACAACTCCATTTTGTCTTATTCCATGAAGTCATCATAAAACAGGCGTGCTACCTGCAATATAAGATTTAATAATAACATTTTCAGTTAGCAGTATCCGGACAGTCGCAACAGTAACCTGCATTGACTGGCAGACATTAGGTACACTTGCACAGCATCACAAGAGCGGCATCAAGTAATCTGCATGTATGGCCATATTTTAGCACCCCTGTCAAGACGTTGAAGAATGCACCTTGCAATCAAGACAGCAGGCATGATAGTGCATTAGTCACTGACAGTGGTTTGGCTGAATCAGTTGGAAAACTGCTTGTTGTAGCCAACGCAGTGCTTTAAAAATACGGCCCTTGGACATACATATACAGCCAAGAATTATTCATTTATTCCTTTTCTACCGCTTATCCTCACAAAGGTCGCAGAGGTGCTGGAGCCTATCCCAGCTGTCTTTGGGTGAGAGGCGGGGTACACCGTGGACTGGTCGCAGGGCACATATAGACAAACAGCCATTCACACTCACATTCATACCTATGGACAATTTGGAGTGGCTAATTAACCTAGCATGTTTTTGGAATGTGGGAGGAAACCGGAGTACCCGGAGAAAACCCACGCATGCACGGGGAGAACATGCAAACGCCACACAGAGATGGCTGAGGCTGGAATTGAACTCAGGTCTCCTAGCTGTGAGGTCTGCATGCTAACCACTCGTCCACTGTGCAGCCCTGACAGATTATTATTATGTTTATTGCCATGTTTATCACCAATTTCACAGAGCTTATTAAAAATAATCAAAGGATACAGTGTCAAGGATCACTTCCCCACATATAGCTGAATAATAAACAATACATATAGCAACTTCTGATCAATCCAAGTCAATGTCCGACTTCATAATAATAAAAAATATTCAGATTTAAGGCCCACCCATAATCCATGGCCATGTGCCTCACCCATTACGTGTACGGATACAGGTCATTCAGATGGGTGACCAGATACAGATACACACAGCGGTGTACTCGCCCATCCCTATCTTATATGTTCTTTCTGCTTCTTTAGTCTGTTGAATGATGAATATCCTGTATAGTGTGTTCTTCTTCTGACAAGCATTGGTAAGTCCTTTTGTCATCCTGGTTGTTTTTCTTTTGCTTCTTGGACCGTTGGACAGTTCTTATCGTGCAGCTTCAAAGAAGCATGTAGAAAGTCTTCATATGCTTCATCCACATCTTTGACACTCCGTCTCCACATATGAAAATTGTTTTTTGATTATTATCCAAAAAGGTTGTTTTGATCCAATCCTCAAACATTTCCATCCATGAATTTGGAGTTCTGCATAGACAACTGATGAACACGTTTTTGCTTTTTTCTTTACAGACCTCAATAGTAATACTACATTCTAAAGTATTGTATTATTATTGTATATTGTATTATTATCTAATCAAATGTCTTATTTTCTCTTGCGCATTCATAATTGCACTTTAACCAATCACGTTTCAGTACAATACTGCTACTTCAAATACAGCCTTGTACTGTGATGTTGATAGTTTGAACCAACTGATTCTACTTTATGACCATAGAACTTTGGTTTTCCAACAATCTAGTTTTCATGCAAATTGGTTTGGAATGAAAACAGTGTCTCAGCTGTGCTACAGTGTTAGACGTAACAAAGTGTGTACTGGATGTGTATCGGCCCTTTGCTACGTGCCATCTTGTGATGATAATAAAGTTGTCACTTAACACAACACTACGCTTTCCTGTAAGGCAAAGTCCAAGGGCGTCTGTTTGTCCTGTGCTGGAAGGGGTAGCCAAAGAAAGAATCATCTTATTCTGCATTATCTTATTCGGCCGATACATGCGTGGGTTCACTGATATATTTTTCCGCTGCATGATTTACAGACAGGCATCCGCCGGGCAGCTTTGTGTTGCCGCGGTACCCTGCTGCCACATCATAACGAGGGTAGTTTTCAACTTTTAAATAGTCACTAGCAGTTAAGCTTAGTTGAAATATTGCCACCTGCTTTGAAATAGGAAACATAAATACCGAGTAATAGAACAAGCTTGTTTTTTACACCATGCATAGCCCGTCACATTTCACTGGGTGACCGCTAGGCATAACAGTTTAAGTCATGGTGTGACAACAAGAAATCCCAAAAACATCACATACAGTGCATCCAGAAAGTATTCACAGCGCTTCACTTTTTCTACATTTTGTCATGTTACAGCCTCATTCCACACTGTATTAAATTAATCTCTTAATGTCAAAAAAAACCTTTTTTCACGTTGTCATAATGGAGTATTTTGTGTAGAATTTTGAGGTAAGAGATTAATTTAATTCAGTTTGGAATGAGGCTGTAACATGACAAAATGTAGAAAAAGTGAAGCGCTGTGAATACTTTCCGGATGCACTGTACCAACGCATCAGACAAATAAAAGCACTCTCACTAGCTGAGCAGACCAAGAATGAACAACTATGCTACATTAACTACAAACTGACGAACTATTTACATCGACGGTGCCGCAAAGCACGCTGGGAACCTCTGTGTCACGCTGCGGAGGAGCAGTCATCACATCGATCCTAGATAAACTTAAACTACGACAGAAATGTTTTGCACGTGGTTGAATATCTATTCCTTTTAAAGTTGATAATGCTGTTCAAATGCGAGTTTAAGAAAGCTGAATCCTACTGTGTTCAGTGTTTACATTTCAATAAATATTTGTTTAAACTTGAGACCTGTAATATTTGTTATCATTGGAATTTTTTCATATAAATTGAGAGATCAAAAGCAGTATCAGCCACAAATATCGGCCCAAGCAAAATCGTCCATCGGCTGAGGGTGATGGAAAAAAATCGGTATCGGCAGGAAAAAAAACATATTGGTCGATCCCTACTAAATACTGTACTAAATGTGGCGAGAATACCTTCATCTTTAGTTCAGTCAGCTCCTTATCACAAGGAACTGACACCACTTCCTTCCGCTTGGCGTCTCTGATAACTGCTGATGAACGATTAAAAGATCAATCAATCAATCAATGCTTGGTATTGGTTGTGCTGTTGTTGCGTAGAATGGCGTTGGTCTATCCATGCTGACATGGAGCAGACAAAGACAAGTAAAGTAGTGAATGTTCAATCCGTTCTCATCAGACCCGATCAGGTGGGCGCTTATCTGCAGTGCCATCGCCGTGCTTGTGGCTTTTTGAGCCCAGCCTCTCTCCGGTCTGGTTGGTTTGGACGAGTGACGTTGTTGGCCATGCTTGACATTCTCACACGTGCACGCATGCTTGACATAGTTGTGCTTAGTTCTGCTTTGGGTCACCAAACAGGCCGGGCCGAGTGTTGCATCAGTAGCGCAGCATTACAGTATGTTATGTGGTTACTCATCGGTGGACCACATGATTGAGACGCACCCGCCCCCAAGTGGTGCCAGCACTCACCCAACAGCAGTATCTTGATCTCCCGCCGCTCCCTCTTCTTCTGCATCCCGAGGAGCCGATTGATCTCTCTGTTCACGGCAATGTTCTTCTGCTCCTCCTCGGAGAGACAGGACATGCACATGGCCTGGCAGAGGTCCCAGGAACCCGCCATGGCCCCAAAACCTGAGGGTCAACCAAGCAGCGTGCTGTCAGTCATACTACACGTCCGATCATGCACTGCATATTAGTCTTGATCTGGCAATGCACCTGGGATGACTTTCCTGGTAATCCATATCAGGCCAACCACAACATAGCCGACACGACTACCTTTGACCTTTACCACACTAGTTTTGATCACACAGAATCGAGCCAAGAGGATCGATCAATACATTGGAGTAGTTCCTACACTGCAAATGTCTTTTCTTATGGAAGATGACTTGATTTTTTGCATGGCTGAGACAGACACGCCATGGCTGGGATAGAATCTCCTCTCAGTCTGTGTGGAAGTGGTACACTTTGGGCTTTTCTTTTTTGTCCTTCTTCCCCATACATTGAAGGGGCTAACTAAAGAATGACAGGAGTGGGAAAGTGACCATGGGGGTGTCTACATGGCCTTAAAAACGTCTTTTCGGAAAGTGAAAAACAGGATTTCTATGCTTTAACAATCAAAATATTACGTTTATTAACTCGTTCACCGTCAAATACATCTAGCGACATATTTTGCTTTTTCCGTGGGAGCTACAAATCAAAGAGAGGAGTTGTCAAGGATGGGGTGACACCGTTGTTGTTGTTGGTCTATGAATAGTTTATAGACGCGCACACACATACGTCTATACGTGCACATCTGTAAATGGATGATGAGTTAGTGTTATGCTGTAAATCTGTGAATAAATTAGTTACTTTGTCATCCAAATCCTTTTTCCTGTGTTGTTTGTCTTGTTTCATAGAAGTAAACAACTGGTCAGATGTTTCAGGCGTCACTAAAACAAACAATATGGACGCTTTTTGTTCCAAATAAGCCCCCCTGTGTTCTACTGCCCATTTATAAAGATACAAAAAGGCTAGAAACAAACTTTTTTTCTGAGTTTAAAGTTTGTGTCCATAATTTCAATGTTTATTTAGTGCTAGAACTCAATATTCTGTGAGTCTCGGGCGTTCAGCAACAATGGCCAAAACTCTGACAGTATAGATCTATCTCCTCTGGCAACAGCTGGCAGGCAAAGAGTTAATAGTGAATGCAAAATTGCGGGAAATTCACTTATCATGGTCGGTCCGGGATGAGTGTATTCCTGTTTATGTTTGCTTTCATTTGAGCTATAAGAGGTAGGAGATTAATTTGTGATGCTCTTCAAGCAATGACAGGATAGCATGGTTCACATTGGTCCTTCCACAGAAACACGTGCCGTAACATTGAAAACCCAAAAGCTGTCATCCACCCAAGGACAACCCAAACACCAAAGATATAACAGCTTATCATAACTTCGAGCGGCCATTTCCATGTTTTTGATCATGTCAAAGTCCAGGGAAGAAAGTATATTTCATGTGGAGTAAGTGCCTCCCACTGCAGTGTATTCCTTTTCATCCCACACCATTCACAATGCAAACGCCACATGGACTATCACCAGCTAATACAAACATATTGGATTATTACTGCAGCTCGATAGGAAATGAATATCCATATACCTTCTATCTTCTTCCATAGCTTGGCTCCATGACTTTGAAAGACTTTCAAGTTGGAGCTGACACTCAATATAAACCCCAACCTAAATAACCTATACCTGGTATACCTATTTACATATCATAATAAAGTCATTATTAGCATGTATAGATAAAATATGTCTTCCAAGAAGTTTTGTTTACCTGACTGATTGATGAATAAAGGTCATACACCGAAAGACTGACTTCCTTTACCTTAAATCACTGCTTCACACTCCAGCTTCCAGGGGCTCTTTTCCGCGGTCCATTCCCGGGCCAGCGCACCTTCGTCCGGCGGCAAAGTGCGGCTGAAGCGGCCCAGCAACGTCATGAGACAAACACGTCCTTCCTCCCTCTTCCTCTCTTCCTCTTCCTCCCTCCACTGCTCACACGACCAACCAACCTGCTGCTCGGGAAAGTCCACCGCGCCTACGCAGGAATGTTCCGCGTCTTCGGTTCCGCGCCGCAAGTGGAATGCGCTCAAGGCGACGGTACCGTGCGGCGCGTCAATCGCTAACAGCGCCGGAAGTCAGGCGATCTGGGCTTTCGATATAAGGGCATCGGCTTGTCAACTGCTTGTCAAATTTGTTTCAAATAATAAATGTACAAGTGCACCTCAAGAGATTACATTATCTTTTCAAGTGAATTTATTTCCGTAGAAGACAGAAGACGTTTAAGCAAAGTTGATGACTCATGTCAGGAAGCCTTTAACATCACTTGACCAACACTATTGGAGGACACGGGGATCCACACTCTTCCATTGTTGGTGATTGTTTGGGTAACACCTTTACCTCCTCCCCAACATTAGCTCCCTTCTCTTCTTCTTTCTTGGCTGGGATGCAGCCACTTCCTGGTGCTAACTTCCTGTATCGAGGCCAGACCCTCCACATTCCTACTTTGCCACGAGCTCCTTTCGGTCTCACTTTACAAAAAGCTACACAGAAATACAGTAGTTAGAGAGGAACTAATGAGAGACTAGCTAATGAGGAACTAATGAGAGACTAGCTAATGAGGAACTAATGAGGAACTTATAAGTAGAGTAGTTCCTGAGGAACTAATGAGGAACGAATGAAGTTATTGAGGAACTGATGAGGAACTAACGAGTAGAATAGTTACTGAGGAACTCAGCCAACTATCAGCCTAGATTTAGAGTAGTTACTGTGGAACTAATGACTAAGGCACATACAGGTAAGGGCCAGAAAATTAGAATATTTTCATAAACTTGATTTATTTCAGTCATTGTGTTCAAAAGGTATAACTTTTACATTATATTTAATCATTGCACACAGACTGATGCATTTCAAATGTTTATTTCTTTAATTTTGATGATTATAGGTGGCAACAAATGAAAATCTGAAATTCCGTGGGTCAGAAAATTAGAATATTACCTAAGGCCAATACAAAAAAAGGATTTTTAGAAATGTTGGCCAACTGAAAAGTATGAACGTGAAAAATATGAGAATGTACAGTACTCAATACTTGGTTGGAGCTCCTTTTGCCTCAATGACTGCATTAATGCGGCGTGGCATGGAGTCGATCAGTTTCTGGCACTGCTCAGGTGTTATGAGAGCCCAGGTTGCTTTGATAGTGGCCTTCAGCTCTTCTGCATTTTTGGGTCTGGCATTCTGCATCTTCCTCTTAACAATACCCCACAGATTTTCGATGGGGCTAAGGTCAGGCGAGTTGGCTGGCCAATTGAGAACAGAAATATCATGGTCCTTAAACCAGGCACTGGTAGATTTGGCGCTGTGTGCAGGCGCCAAGTCCTGTTGGAACGTAAAATCCCCATCTCCATAAAGCAGGTCAGCAGCAGGAAGCATGAAGTGCTCTAAAACTTGCTGGTAGACGGCTGCGTTGACCTTGGATCTCAGGAAACAGAGTGGACCGACACCAGCAGATGACATGGCACCCCAAACCATCACTGACGAGGTCCCAGAGTCTGGAGGAAGAGAGGAGAGGCACAGGATCCACGTTGCTTGAAGTCTAGTGTGAAGTTTCCACCATCAGTCTGTGTGCAATGATTAAATATAATGTAAAAGTTATACCTTTTGAACACAATGACTGAAATAAATCAAGTTTATGAAAATATTCTAATTTTCTGGCCCTTACCTGTACATTTAGAGTAGTCACTGAGGAACTAATGAAAAACTAATGAGGAACTAATGAGTGGAACAGTTACTGAGGAACTAATGAAAGACTAATGAGGAACTAATGAGTGGAATAGTTACTGAGGAACTCAGCCACCTAGATTTAGAGTAGTTACTGAGGAACTAAGGGGAAACGAATGCCTAAGGCACACACATTTAGAGTAGTTACTAAGGAACTAATGAAAGACTAATGAGGAACTAATGAGGAACTCATGAGGAACTAATGAGTGGAATAGTTACTGAGGAACTCAGCCACCTAGATTTAGAGTAGTTACTGAGGAACTAATGGGAAACTAATGACTAAAGCACATACATTTAGAGTAGTTACTGAGGAACTAATGAAAGACTAATGAGGAACTAATGAGTGGAATAGTTACTGAGGAACTCAGCCACCTAGATTTAGAGTAGTTACTGAGGAACTAATGGGAAACTAATGACTAAGGCACATACATTTAGAGTAGTTACTAAGGAACTAATGAAAGACTAATGAGGAACTAATGAATAGAATAGTTACGGAGGAACTCAGCCACCTAGATTTTGAGTAGTTACTGAGGAACTAATGGGAAACTAATGACTAAGGCACATACATTTAGAGTAGTTACTGAGGAACTAATGAAAGACTAATGAGGAACTAATGAATAGTTACGGAGGAACTCAACCACCTAGATTTTGAGTAGTTACTGAGGAACTACTGGGGAACTCATGACTAAGGCACATACCTGTAGTGTACTTACTGAGGAACTAACAAGGAAGTAATGACTAAAGTACCCACTTTTAGAGTAGTTACTGAGGAACTAACAAGGAAGTAATGACTAAAGTACCCACTTTTAGAGTAGTTACTGAGGAACTAACAAGGAAGTAATGACTAAAGTACCCACTTTTAGAGTAGTTACTGAGGAACTAATGATGAAGTAATGGCTGATGAATTGGTAATGCAAGCTAGTCTGTCCTGTGCTGTGTGGTTCTGTGAAATGGACTTTGCCACTGATGGTGGCTGCCAAATAACCCGCCATGGGGCCAAAGGAAGTTTCATTGGATTGACATGGTTTGCTGTCTTGCTTTTCTACGCTTGGCTTTTGGTGTGACCTGATTGGAATGTGAGGACGCGCTGTGCTTCATACGCGATTCAACAAAGTCCACAAAGCCATGTAGACTAATCCCAGGCTATGCTAGGAAGCATCTACTGACATGTTTCACAGAAATGTACAGTAGGCACTTTGTCACTCCTTCTTCTTCTTTTGTCTCTGCCAGCAGAACCGGTTTGTCTGGGCTCTCTTTGCCTCCCATGTTCAGATCACCTGAGATCTCCTTTGCCATGGAAACCAAGTGTGTGTGTGTGTGTGTGTGTGTGTGTGCATTGGATGGCTCCCTTTAAAGAACACTGAATAGACTCCAGGGATGCAAAATGAAAATAGTGAATAATGAGATGATACGACACGACGAGAGGGTGTGGCATTGGGGAAAAGAAAAGGAAAATAAAAAGAAGAGAAAGAAAGGTGCCAAGGGGAATGCGAAGACAGTGAGAGGGCGTGTGCAGAAGGTGTCCGCATGTGATGATCATTTTCCCGTCAGTCTTTCTTTGGTCGCTTTCCGGCAAGAGAAGAGACTTTGTCCCCTGTGACCGGCTGCTGTGGGAAACAGGCTGGCGTCAATGATTTATCTGTCATAAAGGAAACATCATACACCTTTATGAGTTCTCATAATGAAACACCTTCATTCTGGACATAACATGGCCTCCATGTTTGAGTTGGGACACCACCGCAGTGGAATTTCAATCCATTCATTCTCTGAACTATTACAGGGTCTCTGACATGACAGATCAATTCTGCTCACATGTGGTGGATAATCTTAGGAATTATCTCCCAATTGTTCCATTTGTGAAAGCAAAATGAGCAAAATATGACATTTGTAGTGGATGGCACCAGCACCCGACATGTTGACATGTTTTCACAATCTCCATTGTTCTGAACTGTTGACCCCAGGTACATAAAATTCTCCACCTTCTGTATCTCTTCTCCCTGTAACCTCACTCTTCCACTTGGGTCCCTCTCATTCACACACATATATTCCATCTTGCTGCGGCTAATCTTTATTCCTCTCCTTTCCAGGGCAAACCTCCACTCTTCTAGCATCTCCTCCAGGTTTTACCTACTCTCAGGACAAAAATAGTCATAAATTCGAGAATAAAATGATAAATGACGATATGGGAAATAACTTGTAATGTTACAAAAATAAAGTCTTACATTTACAAAACTAAAGTTATACATTTTTGAGGAAAAAAATGGAATGGTCATATTGTCAGTAAGTAGTGAACTGGTCCGGAACCCAAGATGCGGAGGCAGGACATGAACAAAAATATTTATTCAACCAAGAGTGTGCACACAGGAAAATGTACAAAACAAAGGTGGCAACAAGGGCAAAAGCAGAGCGACAACACACAGATCATGACACATATTACAAGAATAAAGCAATAAAGCTATCAGAAAAACCTTATAATACCAATAAAGTCATACATTTCCAATAAAAACCTCATAATAACTCATAACTTTATGAGAATAAAGTTGTATGTTTCTGAGGAACAACTGGAAATATTCCTGGGCTAAACGTTGTTATTTGTTAGTTTTCACCAATCAAATCTGAACTAAACCTATGACGAACGGGACTCAAACAAGAAGCCATTTTGTCAAAGGACTGAAAAAAAATGCCTGTCAAACACGACACACGAAACGACAAAGGCGGATGTATGACGTCATCACATTTAGAATAATATTTCTTCACTTCTGCCTAATACTTCTTCACGTCCAAGTAATATTTATATGTCTTCACGTTCGTCCTACTTGTGTTTGTGTCGGTGGTTGAAGCGGCCGAGAAGAAGCCAGAATGTCACCCGTGAAACCAGCAGCAACACCCACTGACTCCATTGGACACTTGAAGGCGCTTACTTGGATTTCTGTGCCAAGATCAAGCCGGGAGCATGGGCCCGTGACGTCATCAGGGTGCGTCCTCCCTGCAGTGACAGTAAAGATCCACGATGTGTCACTTGGCTCAAGCATAAAGGCTTTGGAGGCCTCGTTGGTCCTGTCGCCTTCTGGTTCACGGCTTTCTTTTGTTTTTCTTTGTCTTTACGGCTTGCTCATGAAAAGCAAGAAAAACCTTCAAATACTTCTTACTCACATTTTTTTTATCATGAACTGAAACATTGTTAACATTGTTTGGTTTGTAGGTGAAGCACATGTACATGCACCCTGGCCACCTAGTAGAGAGGTCACATATTTATGAAAAAACTCACAATATTAAGAGAATAATGTCATATATTTTCAACCCAATTTTTTAAATAATATTTAGGGCTGTCAATCGATTAAAATGCTTGCCAATCTCAGGGCACATACAGACTAACATTCCCACCCACATTCATACCTGGACAGTTCGGAGTGGCCAATTAACCTATGGCATGGTTTTGGAATGGGGGAGGAAGCTGGAGTACCCGGAAAAAACCGAGGAGAACATTCAAACTCCACACAGAAATTGAACGGAAGTCTCCTAGTGCGTGGCCTGCGCGCTAACCACTCGTGCACCGTGGATCGCACGTGAATCCGGCCTCAAAAATATTACCGCAGTTAAAGGAAAATTCCGTTAACCAGTTAATTCATTACAGAAAAATTGAAATATTATCATACACCTATGAGAAAAAAAACTCACATTAAGAGAGAATAAAGTCATAAAATGTAAAATAATAGTTATAAATAATAAATAAATACAATAATAAAGTTGTAAATTTATGAAAAAGCTCTTACCATTACGAGAACAAAGTCATAACTCAAACATTTACAAAAAAGGAATATTATGAGAATAAAGTCGGGAATTTGAGAGATGAAAATATTATAAGCCTTAATATTACATGAGCAAAACCTGAACGTTACACGTGACGTCACGGGGCAGCGCCACTCCTGGCAAGACGTGGATCGCTATTCCACAAGGAAAAAAAACCACACACCAGAAACGATGACTCGTCCTGGCTTCAAGTGCCTATTTGATTGGCACTATTTGACGTTGTAAGGTTTACTTGGCGGCAGCTCGTTGGGAGAAATGACGTTCCTCTGTCAGTTAGCGCTTTTTTGGGAATTGACTGCAATTCCATGGATGGCGAGCTAAGCTAACCTAGCTAGCAAAGCCTTAGCTCGTCCATTTAGCCACCCCAGTCCCCCACCGGGGACGCATCGGGCTCCTGTGTGCGTTGTCATAGTTAATGGCTGACATTTTAATCAGCGTCTGACACCGGGAGATCCTCGACGTGTGAGTGCGGGTAGATGGACGTGCTGCAAGCCGCTTGTTACCAGCGGTACACGGGTGGGCAGTGTCGGCGTCGGGGAGGCTAAGCCTGCAGGAAGCTCGGATCAAATGTGGCGGAGGCGGCCAGCAATGTCCCGCTGTGTCTCTGGGACGCAGCCTGTGGCGTTTTATTAAAAAAAACAACCTTTTCTTTTTAGTTAAGCTTCGTGGCGGGGGGATTGATTAAAAGTCATACAGGGAATCTGATTTGACACCCCCCACCTCCACGTTAGCTTGTTATAACATTAGCTGCTTTTAGCGAACAAGCTAGCCACAATCACCCAAACTCATTTTCGCTGTTTTTGGAAGGAAAGTGGTCTTCCCAGCATTTTGCAAGTGGGAACGTCGCTTTTTACTTTTTTCCAATCTTCAGGCAGGCTTTGCACACTGACAATTTGCATACGACTTAAGTCTTAGCTGTCAAATATTTGTCAGTTCAACGAGCAAAGTAGCGAGCTCCATTGGACCTGCAGGAAAGCTCCAAGAGAGGATTACATTGGCACCCACCGGGAGCTTGCCTAGTAGTAGTAGTAGTAGTAGTAGTAGTAGTACTAGCAGTGCTGCTACTGCTACTAGTAGTAGTAGTAGTAGTAGTGTGTCAGTGCTGTTTGGTCTGATGCGGTGATGACTCTTGACTCCATGATGGCTTGTTGCCTGAGTGAAGAGGCGAAGGAGTCCAAAAGGATCAACTCGGAGATCGAGAAGCAGCTCCGGCGGGACAAAAGAGATTCTAGAAGGGAGCTGAAGCTTCTTCTGCTGGGTAAGAGCCTGCATCATCTTCTTCCTCTTCTTGACAAAACAGTCGACTGCTGGCCCGTCAGACACATCCGGCAGTCGGACCTGCCTTTTGAGTTGAGTTCACAGCACATTGGATGCTCTTTGGATAGACCTGGATAGACACTAGAAGCTGTTCATAGAAATCCACTCGTTTTACTGGTTTCACTGCGCATCTCTTCCAGTCAGGGCAGACGACAACTACAATTGTTCCAGTAGTAAATCATGGAAAATCCACTTCATCCGTTCCACACGCTCAGGATTATGAACAAAAACATTTGATAGACAATGCGATCCCTCGTTTATCGTGGTTTGGGTAGGATTCAATGTTCATAAATTGAACATGTTCAGAATTACAGCATAGAAAACCAACTGACGTTTCAGGGCCACGTTGAAAAAAAATTGAGATTTCAAGAATTAAGGCATAAATTTATGAGAAAGTGGTATAGTCGCGAGAAAAAGAAATCGTAGCTTTCAGAGAAAAAAGTTGGAAATATATGAGAATAATGTTTGTTATTTGCCTAAGGGCAAAGGTCACATAAGTCCTGGCTTTTCATAGCTGTTACAACCAAGTATAAAAATATTCTGAGATTTCCACAATAAAATCTTTTTTCACAACTTGTAGCTCAGACTCTGCTGAAATTAAATTTTATATTATCATATCGTGATATATGCTAAGGGCCATCTCACCCAACTCTACTGTAAATTTAGTCATATGTTTACAAAAAAAAGGTGCAAATTCATGAGAAAATGTCACACACTTTTGAGAAAAAAATGTGTACATTTTGAGGAAAAAATGTGTACATTTACAAGAATGCCGTATTATTACCTTGGCCAAAGCTTTCATAGGTTTTATTACCGCCAATTCATGAGAAAAAACTGAAGTGGTAAATTTCAGAGAAAAGAAGCTGTAAATTCACGAGAAAAATGCCATATGTTTAAGAGAAAAAATAGTACATTCACAAGAATAATGTTGTACACTTACGAGGAAAAAAGTTGTACATTTACGATAAAAAAATCGTAATATTACCTTATCCCAAGGTTAAAGGTCACATAAGTTTTTGAGACTAAAATTGACTCTTCTCGCAATTGTATGAAAAAAAGTTGTACATTTACGTAAGTCATGCAGTTACAAGGAATAAAGTTATACAGCTACAAGAAAAAAAATGAGAAAACAGGTTGGGAGTTTCTGAGAATAATGTCCTACATTTATGAGAAAAAAGTTGTAAATTTATGAGAAAAAATATGACCTTTGCCAAAGGTCACATAAGCCCCCACTTTTCATAGCTGCCTCAGGCAATGTCTGTTAGGCCTGAGTATTAAAATAATCAGCGATTTGCACATTTATATAATCTTGTACAGCCACAAGAAAAGATTTGTACATTTACGAGAAAAAAAGTTTGAAGTTAGGAGAATAATGTCACACATTTACGAGGAAAAAATGTTGTAAATATACAAGAAAAAAAAGACCTTTGCCTGAAGCCAAGTTACCCGCCAGTTTATTTAGTATTCTAAAGTGCTCTTTTTTGGAATTGTGCCCATCTTTTGTCTTTTCTCTGTGTTGTAAAGAGGTAAAAAGAAGCAGGTAATTGATGTACATCATGGCCCAGAAAGGCTGCTATTAAAACACCCCCAACAAGTTTTTAGATCCATGCTTTGTTTATTAGAGCAATCATTTTTGTTGAAAATCGAATTCTACCAAAACCAGGGGGTACGAAAACTCAGGTTCCACTGTACTGTATATCCATCCCGCCATTCTCTATGCCACTTAATCCTCAATAGGGTTGCGGGGGACCTGAGTGAAGTTGGCTCCCCACCTTACTCAAAACTTTGGTCAAATAGTCTCGCTACGTTAGTGCTGTTCTGTGCAGTTAAAATGAACGTTGATTTTTGAGTTATTACAGTTTATTACAAAGGTCAACCAAAGGTCAGCCAGCCCCCCGACATGCTCGGAATGAAACCAAAGTAGTCTCATTTTTTTGTGCTAGGTTAGTGCAGTTTTGGGCAATTAAACTGGACTGACTGAAATCAATTTGTATTGCTTTTGCTTTTGAGTTAATTTAAGTTTTGGCCTATTTAATAATTCTGAACATGTTGGGGGGCTGATTATGTAGTAGGCCAAAATTTTAATTGTTAATAACTAAAAAACGAAAGTAGCTCAAACGTTCATTTTAACTGCACAAAACAGCACAAACCTACCACTAAAAAATGAGACTATTTGTAGAGTGAGGTGGGGGAGGGGGTAACTTCACTCAGGTTGGCGGGGGTATACTGGAGCCTATCCCAGCTGACTGTGGACAAGAGGCAGTATACACCCTGGACTGGTGGCCAGCCAATGGCAGGGCACATATGGACCAACATAAGCATGTTTGTGCACTGCGGGAGGAAAGCGGAGTGCCCAAGACGTTTGGAGGTCCTGTCCTGGTGGACAAATGGTGTGTAGTGATCAGGAAGGGAGGGTGGCTTTGTGGATAAATAAGCAAATAAGCAGTAAGTGTGGTTGGCATGATGTATTTTATTTCAATGGTGGATGTCACCAGATGGATATTGATTATGAAGTGTTAATGATGCAGTTGGGGTTACAATTGCCATTCAGGCAGCTTCCAGCGGTGTTTGGAACTAGAAGTTACGTAATGCTGGTTCCAAGTTCCAAGCAAAAGTGGAATTCAGGCGTATAGGTGGCGATGTGGTGGAAGAAAGAGCATGAAGTGGGTTTTGTGCTTTTGTATTAATGGTATTCATCTGCAATATGCAACATCGCTCACTATGTCATGCCGGGCCTGGTTTTACTGCCTTTTTGTGCGGTATTGATGCCTTGTATCATTGCCACGTGACAACGCTGCATGGCCTGCCGTTGCAAAACACAAATGATACAAATGGCCTTTTTCCACTGTGCAGTAAATGCTGCACACCTGTTACTAATCTCCTGCCTTATGAGTTTCCAAGCTAAGTGGCCGTTATTACAAGGTACCGTCCCCAAAAATACTAATTGGTGTTTTGGAGACAGGAAACTGTAGACAAAGTGAACATGAGTCTCACTGTGGGAGAGTTTGCAGGAGTGATTGCAAGCATTGTTTGTTTACTGGCAACCTTCCTGCTGTCTGCTGTACCATCCTCTGGAGGAACAATGTTGATTAGGATGAAGTGTGCTGCAAGGCAAGGTGGTATTCCCTGCCATTCATTCCAATGTAACCCCTCCAGAGGCCCGACTTGCTCTACATCCTTCAGTTTCACTATGAGGTTGGAACCCTTCCTTCAACATAACATTTATGGTGGTTCATTGGTTCTAGACCTGACTGATAAGACTTTGTCTTTTCCTGGACCGCATACTTGCCTGTGCTTTGCACTGGTATTAACCAGCATAGTAGACAGAATCTGAGGAAATAAGCTATGCAAGACCTAAATAAAGCTTCTACTGCAGCAGCGTCACAGTAACTAGACAACGAGTGGCCAATATGGAATACAGTACTACATTCACAATTACCACGCTGCCTCTGCCTTGTGTTTGTATTTTATTTAATTTCACAATTTGATGCTTAAAAATGCTTCATTTAGGCCAAGAATAAGTACAGTTTGCAATTATTGATACTCATAGGCTGGATTGAAACCACAAAAGAGTGATCACTTACGAAGTAATTCATTTATTCACCAGGTCAAAAAGCACATTCTATGCTGGTAAAAACTAAACAGAATTGTAAAAAATGGAAAAAAAAAAACCCAAAAACGGTTAGTTAGTGTTAGTTGTTGGTGTAATATTTGTATATAAAAGCCTTTTTTAACGTAAAGCATTTTTGGTTTGGATATTGGGCTAATTACATATGGCTATGTTGGTGTCAGTCAAGTGAAAGTGATGCTTGAAATGTGTATATCACAAAAAGCTGTTTTTCTCCCTTTCTAGTCGGAACCAATATTTTCCTGAAACTTATTCATGGTCCATTGCTGATTACTAAAGAATGGGGGGGAAAAAACAGAAACAAAAACTTTTTTTGCTGCTGAAAGATGAGTCTAATCTTTGTTTTGGTACGTTCCATGAACACAATATTCGGTGTACCTCGGAATATCAGTCCAAACGGTCAAAAATGGCCTTGTTATGATGTCTTCTGAAAAGTGGCTGGGATTGGATGAGTTAATGACCTGCCTTTTTGACCTGTGTGTATACGTTTAGAACACACAGGAAAGAGGCAGACGTGTGTCCATGTGTCACATAAGGACCGTGGAGGATTGCCCTAAGGAGGTCTTGTTGTGTGAAATGCCAGAGTGCCCATGCAAAGGACATTTAGTGGTTTCATCTGTTGAGCGGAGGAAAATCATTCCAGCTGTAAAGTAGGCTGGATTTTCCCAGATGGAAGATGGATGGAGAGCAGCTCCTGTCAAAGCAGTGCAAGTCCGCTTGCTTTGTAGTCACATGTCATTAAATTTGGGCTACAGTGATCATTTGGACAATACCCATACCTCCATTACAAAAAGTAGTTAAGAATTGTTTCGAATAATTTCTTACGTCACCAACATGCCTACGTCACGCACGCAGAGAACGAAGAAGGAAGCGGGTGTTTGAAGACGCGGGAAGGTTGAAGCGGCTAGAAAAAGTGGCAAGACAACGAAGGTCAAGGAAAAGCAAACGTAAGAAAACAGAGAGAAAATAACATCTTCTAAGGCAGGGGTCGGCAACCTTTACTATGAAAAGAGCCATTTTACCCCCTTGCCCACTAAAGAAAAATAGCCTGGAGCCGCAAAACATAGTATGTTTAAAACAACATTGGAGGGAATTTGGGGGTATCAAAGTAGTTCAGATAAGAAGACAAGTTGTAGTACTCTTGCTAGTATTGACGATAAACTTACATAAATGTACGTGTAAACTTACTTGATTTGTTTACATCGCAAACAAGTTCCCATGCAGCAGTTTTTTTAAGTTATCTCAAATGTATTTTTTAGAATTGTCAAATAGCTCTGGGAAAGTATTACTTATTTTCCTTCATGTTTACCTGTGTGAGAGAGAACTGAATAGCATCCTGTCTGCTCATCCAATCACCAGTCAGAACTCAGTCAGGATGCATTCATGGTCTCACACAAAGTTGGATTACAAAGACATGCATTTTCCCCACTCGGGTGTTTAAAAAATTTCAAGCATTGCAAAGGGAGCGGCTGCACGGCAGGCGAGTGTTTAGTGCGCAGACCTCACAGCTAGGAGACCTGAGTTCAATCCCACCCTCGGCCATCTCTGTGTGGAGTTTGCATGTTCTCCCCGTGCATGCGTGGGTTTTCTCCGGGTATTCCGGTTTCCTCCCACATTCCAAAAACATGCTAGCTTAATTGGCAACTCCAAATTGTCCATAGGTATGAATGTGAGTGTGAATGGTTGTTTGTCTATATCTGCCCTGTGATTGGCTGGTGACCAGTCCAGGGTGTACCCCGCCTCTCGCCCGAAGACAGCTGGGATAGGCTCCAGCACCCCTTGTGAGGATATGCGGTAGAAAATTAATGAATGAATGAATGCAAAGGGAGCCACAACAAAGAGGCTGAAGAGCCACATGCGGCTCTGGAGCCGCGGGTTGCTGACCCCTGTTCTAAGGCAACCTGATCAGTCCAGTTGTGATCAATTGAATGCTCTGAGAAAGCATAAGGGAGCTAACAATGGATGTAATGGGACACATATGCTTCGACTAATGTATATTGCCCTCTAAAAAAGAACAAAAACTAACAAGGTTTTATGGTTTTATATCCACGAGACCAGGCAGTAACAGGTACATTCATGATAACATGTAGTACTTACAGTGTACATCTGCATTTTGATTGTTTTAAACATTAATGGGACTTCCTTCCTGGGTGCAGATTTCACTTAGCCCATAGAGGGGAAGTAACACTACCATCAGCAGCAGCAGCAGAGAAAGAGTATTGGGATGGCTGTGTTTTTGGCACAAGACATGTACTCCCCATTGCTGAGAAATGCTGAGAGCAAACAAGCATCTTGCAGAGTCTTCCTGGCGATGTCAGGTCTACGTTGAGAGCTGGTATTCACTGCTTGCGTCAGTTGCGATGTCAAAGTTGACCAACTTTGGGGCTTATTGCCACAACCTTCTACAATACACGTGCCAGCCAGGCATGATTTGTAACCTAGCGGTAACTTTTACTAACCCACAAACAACACTGGAGCAGCTCCAGTGTTACCTGTCTGTAGTAGCCTGAGGCATTGTGTCGCTACGCCACAAAAATAGTTCTTGTTGTTAGCTGCTACAATAACAATAGCGTGCATCATATACACGTCAGTTATGCAAATGGGTATTGGTTGCCTGTTTTTGGAGGTGTTGTTATTTAGGTCTTTATAGTCTAAATAGGTATGTCCCATTATGTCCATTTTTGGCCCCCTCATGCTGGCTGTTTTTCTCTCTTTGGAATACATGGAGAAGGGAACGATGTGTGTTCATTTTTCACATAAGGATCGTGGATGACCGCCAAAATAAAAAAAAATGCAAAGTCTGAGCTTCAAAAGTGTTGTTTCACTGAAAAAGCTGTCTGCTTATGTTGATGTGTTGTCATGTTGTTAACGTCATCATTGGCGCTAAGCAGTGTGCCACAGCAGCGACATACAGTAACTACAGTCTTCCAGTATTTCCCACACATTCATTTACCTGTGGTGGACAAATATGGTTGGCACTTCCTGTTTGCCCTTCATCATACATCATAACGGGGCTGTCTGATTGTAGCCGTACAGTAGGTGGCAGTGTGTACAGCCTTGTAGCTCATCTTTGTGACAAACCTCATACCGCATGGTCTGTTGGAAGAAGACGTAGCAGAAGGGATTAGTGTCTCAAAGAGTCTCTGCTGAGGAAAACTATGTCACCAAACTGCCGTGTCTGAAACAATACCATCAGCCATTCTCATGTCTGTGGCCAAGACATCCATTTGCTTAGTCTCCTATTGTACCGGTAGATTCCAATAGTTTTCTTTCTTAGGTCAACCTAAATACGTACGGTACCTGCGTAGTTGTTGGTGTCCCACACCTACACAACCCTGTGGGTCAACGGCAGGGCACGTGCAGTTTTTCTATTCCCCAAATGACAATTGAATGCATGAAGGAATGGGTATGACATCATAGTAGATATTAAAAGTCTTGGGTGTGGATGTCCCCACAGACAATACACACACGCACGTATGATGACATTTCATGTCAAGTGGGTATACAACTTGTAGGTATTAGTTTTATTTGTGTACAGTGGCACGCCTCCTGACCATTATTAACTTAGTCGCTACCGAAGACCTATTGATACGCAGGATTTCGTCTTTTTGCACAAGGGGCAAAATTACTTGATGACACAATTGCACAATAGCAGAGCTCATGTTTGGTGCAGTGTTTAGCAGTAAAAATGGATACAAGGCGGCAGAAGTGCATCTTTCCCATGTATTAACATGCTCCACCGTGAGCAGGAAGTGGAAAAGCATGGAGGAGTGTAGCCTGCAGAAGGTTACTCATTGGAGGAAGGTTTTAAGATATGCACACGCATGTCATCCACTAATAGGCTGGGCTGGGTTGAGGTCGTTGTTAGGTACCTCAGTTAACATGCCCCGGTTCGCTGTTTTTTTGGCCACCCAACAGGCTCAAACTCTCCTCTACTTACTCCATTGTTTCTTTTGTTATGGCCTACTTTTACCACGCCTCCCCAAAAAGGAAATGATGCCTGAAGAAAAGTCCACCAATTACAGCTCGACCGTTAACATTTGTTTTGGGGTTCACCTCAAGCTCTGCCATAGGGGGTGGAGCCAGCTGTCGCCATTTATGCTAGTGGTGTGGAGCGGTGTGTAATTGAGGCTTAAGTTGTATTTTAGCGACACCATCCTGTAGCTAGTGAAGTATTTGATGTGGGGTTAGTCGCTGTTCCAATGACTGCTGACATAGCGAATATTGACTTGTTTGTTCAAAAGCCTAGCTCAAAGGTATGATTTGTAGGTTTTTTTTAATACTGTCAACATGGGCGGGAACAAATATTCATGCGTTCTGCAAACATATACTTGTTAATAACCGAAGGCAAGGTCTGTTTCAGCTGTGCGCCTCAAAAAGAGCATACATTTGTGTGAAAGGCATGGAACCTGCTCCTATCAAGGGGTCATTTCCGGCTTGGATTCCTTGAAGCAAATGTTCATGTCCTGAAAATGTCTTTGGAAAAGTTCCAGCGGGCAAAAACGGGCCACTTCCAGCATTTGCTTCCTAATCCAGTGAGAAAAAGCCCCCCAGCGCTGAGCTGAAGTGGCCATCCAAGTAGCTTCCTGTTTGAGGTGCTCGGGGGAGTGTTAGGGAATCATTTACTCAGGGCACACTTTCTTCCTCACACCCCCTCTCTCTTTACTTTGCAAGGTGGATGTGTCACACTCTGCTCCTGGTTATTGATCTTCATGTAAATCACCAGTCAAATGGCAGTTTGGGCCTCTAGCTAGCCCCTCCCAGTAAACTGGATGTGTTCCATGGCTTCCTTCCTCTAAGGTGCTGCTTATTTCAGGCGCTGTTGGACTAATGATAGATAATAATAATAATAATACATTTTATTTGTATAGCGCTTTTCAAGATACTCAAAGACACTTTACAAAAGAATGAAGTTGAATAAAACAAGTAAACAGAATAAAAGACACACCAAAATACAACATTCATTGGTTAATACATGAGTAAAAACATGAGTACAGTTAAAACATGAGTAAAAGCGGGGTGGGGCACAGCAGTCAGGTATCAAAGGTTAAACATTAAAAACAGATTTAAAGAGGTGGGTTTTGAGTTGTTTTTTGAAGGTGGGAAGGTCAGGGCAAGCACGGAGTGAATGGGGCAAAGAGTTCCAGAGAGTGGGGGCAGCGATGGAGAAGGCTCTGTCTCCCTAGGTTCGGAGCTTGGTCTTACAGGGGAGTGCCAGGAGGTTTGAGTCTGAGGAGCGAAGGGGACGCGGGGGATTATGTGGATGGAGCAGGCCTGAGAGATATGGGGGGGTCAAATCGTGGAGGGCTTTGTAGGTGATGAGAAGAATTTTGAAGTGAATGCGTTTGGGGACGGGAAGCCAGTGGAGGTTTTGGAGGACAGGGGTAATGTGTTCACGGGAGCGGGTGGAGGTGAGGAGGCGGGCAGCGGAGTTCTGAATATATTGTAGTTTGTTGAGGGTTTTGGAAGGTGTACCGTAGAGAATGCTGTTGCAGTAGTCCATTCTGGAGGTGATGAATGCATGGATCAGGGATTCAGCGGCAGAGAATGTAAGTGATGGACGGAGTCGGGCTATGTTCTTAAGATGGAAGAATGCAGTCCGGGTTAACTGTTTGATGTGGGGTTCAAATGAAAGGGTGGGGTCCAGGAGGATACCAAGGTTGCGGATGAGCGGGGATGGAGTGAGGGTGGCGCTGTCAAATTGAAGATGGAAATTATGGGTGGGCGTTGTGGTGTTTTTGGGACCGATGATGATAATATCTGTTTTGTCACTATTTAGTTTGAGAAAATTTTGTTGCATCCAAGTTTTGATATCAGCTAAGCAGTGGTGAGGGTGGAGTAGATATTGGAGGTGATGGAGGTGGTAGAAATGTATAGTTGAATATCATCGGCGTAGATAGATGCGTTATTAACGAAAAATAAGAAAATGGAATAATACATGATAATAATTACTCATGTAAGGTAATAAGTCTAGTCCAGTTTTATTTTGGTTCAAAGAAGCACTTTATATGTCCATCACTGCTGTAAATACACACCTGTGTTTGCAGATTCAAACAACTGATTTGGAGCGCATGAGAAAGTGGAAAGGACGGCATGGCTCTTTTTGACCACCGGGTCTTTCACATCACATATTCAACAGAAACGTTGTAATAGTGCTGCTGAGTTTATTAGAAATAACATGCACAACTTTTTCACCAAGTAGGGCAACCAACATTTTAAGACATGCTCTCCATCTGGAGGTTACCTACAGCCGCAGCTGCTCATGCCAGTCTCTCTGAACAATGTAGAGACTGCCGTTTATTTATGTTCATAGAGCACACAGCGGACACTATAAGAAAAGCTTTAATTGGAGAGTTCATGGTGAACAACTGTTGCATAATAATTCATTTACGTTCCCAGTTTGGGGTTCTGAACAACCTCTACTGTACAGATGTACAGATGGCATACACTACAGCACATTGTAAGTCTGCATGAATAAGTCTGTTATCATGTACAGTACTGTCACCTCTGTGACCTCAGTGAAAAGCGGCTGCAGGGGGAAAACCCATTGTGACTAGCGTTGCATGTTTGCCTTGCCTCCATGGAGACATGAGGAAGCCTCTCCCCGAGTGCTTTCTGACATGTATTTATGAGTCTGGAACCAGGGGTTGCCATAGGAACTAGCATGAGCCCCAAAGAGTAGCTGCCAGGAATGTACTGCAGCTTGACCGTGAGAAATACCACCATGCAGGCACTGGGACGATGCAGTCATCTCGCCTCTGCTTTTCTGTCATATGTCGCTCACATGATGGACGTGGAGTGGGAATAGGTGCGTCCCATGACGTGCATCCATAGCTGCCTCTTTTCATCTGTTTTTATGTCGTAGGGTTAGTTATTCTTTTCGAGGCTTGCCGAGCATCTTAATCCAGCCCACCCAGCATTTCCACATTCCTTTTTTTAAACCTTTTAACATGGAAAGTAACCGGTGACTTACAGTGCTATTGTGGCACGCTTGAGTTGTCAAAACAGTCAGATGGAATCCCTGGCATGTACAAAAATGCCATTCAAAAAACACATGTGAACACACATGAAGCACAAAGTCATTACCTACAAACAAACAGTATGTGCAATACGCATGCTGCAAGGCATGCTGGGTAGCTTGTGGTTCTCTTTCACCCAACATTTTGTTGGGTTTTGTTTTGCGATTTTGCTTGATTGCAAAATATGTTGATGGAGGTGGTCAGAGAAGTAAACAAGGAGAAGTTAACATACACATACCGTGGTCCTGATTGTGTTTCAGTTATCATGGTTTATATTGTTGTTGCAACTGGACTACCCAGCATGACATGCGGGCATTTGGAAATAATCTTATGTAATCTTAATCTTATGTTCAGCGCCTGGTTGTTGTGTGTTCCATTTCCATGTGACTTGTATATGAACCAAGCTAGAACAATATTATTATTTTATATTAATTTAACAGCTAACACCAAAACTTTTTTTATCTGGCCGACTAACACGACGGAAGAGTGGATTGCTAGCTCTCCATTTGGCTACCAAGACTCAACAAGCTGCTGGTTTGCGGTGAGCATTTTTGACATGAGGACTGGAGCACTTTGTGCCGGAAGACACGGCCATCCCAAGGAGAGCCGACTTTGGAAGCTTTGTCGCTGCCGTGTTGTTGACGGAACTCGCATGTATGTGTGTCACTGTGCCTAGAAAAGAAGTTTGGCTAGTGTTTTAAATCATCCAAATATGGCAGGATACTGCAACTATTACCTGTTATCATCAGCGTATGTGTTAATGTATTATAATGTATTATGGATATCAAACTTTGCAATCTTGGTAGAGGTTTTTTTTAGAGGGCTTCATAGTTGAAATTAGGGCTGCAGCTATTGAATATTTTAGTAACCAGGTATTCTACTGAAATTTTTGTTGATTAATTGAGTAATCGGATAAACATATTTTTGCTTGTTTTAAAGAGAAATAAAAAAATTCACAAGAAAAAATAAAACATTTGACTAGGTAATGAAGGAGCAATTGGTTGAATTATTTAGATCAGGAGTGCCCATTACGTCAATCGCCCATTACTGGTCGATCGCAAAGGCATTGTGGGTTGATCGCAAAAGTTATCATCCGTCCTCACAATGACATCTGACCTGACCTTTCTCTGACACATGGCTCACTGCGCATGCAACCGCGCTAAGTACTGCAAAACTCTTGCAAGCTAGCGAGTAAGAAAGGAATAAAAATGTGGAAAGCTGGAAAAAAGCTGGCCCAAGTAAAAAGCCAAAGACCTACCACTACCATACGGAGTGGGAGTAGGACTTATTCTTCACAATGTAATTTTCAAAGTGCGTTTGTCTACAATTACTTTTTTAATTACTTTACCGAAGAAGGAAAATGTGGAGCGCCATTTTCGGACTGTTCATAAAAACTATAACACCCAGGTGCCTCTGAAGAGCGAGCTGAGAAGGAGAAAGGTGAAGGAACTAAAATCCTAAAATCCCTAAAATCATTTTTCACACTGCTAATTTCACTATGCATCCATGGCTGATTCCATTCAGTGCAAGTCATCAGAGTAAGGTAATGACAAAAAAATTTACTTGTCGTTATATTGTGCAATATAGGTTGATGCAGTAATGCAAGGTACACCAGCATATACTGTACATATAAAAATAATTATCAATATATTTATAAATAATTTTTAGTTGGTGATAGATCATTTTGACTCAGTCATGTCATAAGTCGCTCTCAGGTTGAAAAAGTGTGTGCACCCCTGATTTACATAATGTAGTGTAAGTGCCGAAATCAAGGCAAGACAACAAAAACATAAGCCAATGACACCACTAGTTACTCAGTCAGGCAATAATAAATGAACTAACAAGTCCATGAGAAAAATACATGATCACAATGGCGTTCATGGCACAAACGGCGCAAGCAAACAAGTCACTTTTCCACACAACATAGCGGCTTCATATATGAGTGCCAATGGTGAAAGGCGTGTGCCTCTTACCGCTGAGTTGTTTTATCCATCAGCCACACCACCAACCGCGACCAGAAGCACGGCGTTAAACTGCTACATGTTTACTTTTCCTTCTCTTTCATTGTCCTGCCACTTTTTCTAGCCGCTTCCATCTTCCCGTGTCTTCAAACATCCACTTCCTCCTTCGTCCGCCGCGTGGGAGACGTAGGCACGTTGATAAAGCAATTTTTCGAAACGTGGAAAACCTCCTTGACTACTTTTTGTAATCGAGGTATTGGGATTATTCGAATAATTGTTAGCTATCTCAAACAAACTCCCTTTCTAGTGTTACATACAGTGAAGAAAATAAGTATTTGAACACCCTGCTATTTTGCTATTTCTCCCACTTAGAAATCATGGAGGGGTCTGAAATTTTCATCGTAGGTGCATGTCCACTGTGAGAGAGATAAACTAAAAAGAAAAATCCAGAAATCACAATGCATGATTTTTTAACAATTTATTTGTGTGATACAGCTGCAAATAAGTATTTGAACACCTGTGTATCATCTAGAATTCTGACCCTGAAAGACCTGTTAGTCTGCCCATTAGAAGTCCACCTGCACTCCATGTATCATCCTGAATCAGATGCACCTGTTTGAGGTCGTTAGCTGCATAAAGACACCTGTCCACCCCATACAATCAGTAAGACTTTAACTTGTAACATGGCGAAGACCAAAGAGCTGTCCAAAGACACCAGAGACAAAATTGTACACCTCCACAAGGCTGGAAAGGGCTACGGAGCAATTACCAAGCAGCTTGGTGAAAAAAGGTCCACTGTTGGAGCTATCATTAGAAAATGGAAGAAGCTAAACATGACGGTCAATCTCAATCGGAGTGGAGCCCCATGCAAGATATCACCTCGTGGGGTCTCAATGATTCTAAGAAAGGTGAGGAATCAGCCCAGAACTACACGACAGGACTTGGTCAATGACCTGAAAAGAGCTGGGACCACCGTTTCCAAGGTTACTGTAGGTAATACACTAAGACGTCATGATGTGAAATCATGCATGGCACGAAAGGTTCCCCTGCTTAAACCAGCACATGTCAAGGCCCGTCTTAAGTTTGCATATGACCATTTGGATGATACAGAGGAGTCATGGGAGAAAGTTTTATGGTCAGATGAGACCAAAATAGAACTTTTTGGTCATAATTCCAATAAGCGTGTTTGGAGGAAGAAGAATGAAGAGTACAATCCGAAGAAAACCATCCCTACTGTGAAGCATGGGGGTGGTAGCATCATGCTTTGGGGGTGTTTTTCTGCACATGGGACAGGACGAGTGCACTGCATTAAAGAGAGGATGACTGGGGCCGTGTATTGTGAGATTTTGGGGAACAACCTCCTTCCCTCTGTCAGAGCATTGAAGATGGGTCGTGGCTGGGTCTTCCAACACGACAACGACCCGAAGCACACAGCCAGGAAAACCAAGGAGTGGCTCCGTAAGAAGCATATCAAGGTTCTAGCATGGCCCAGCCAGTCTCCAGACCTGAACCCAATCGAAAATCTTTGGAGGGAGCTCAAACTCCGTGTTTCTCAGCGACAGCCCAGAAACCTGACTGATCTAGAGAAGATCTGTGTGGAGGAGTGGGCCAAGATCCCTCCTGCAGTGTGTGCAAACCTGGTGAAAAACTACAGGAAACGTTTGACCTCTGTAATAGCAAACAAAGGCTACTGTACCAAATATTAACATTCATTTTCTCAGGTGTTCAAATACTTATTTGCAGCTGTATCACACAAATAAATTGTTAAAAAATCATGCATTGTGATTTCTGGATTTTTCTTTTTAGTTTATCTCTCTCACAGTGGACATGCACCTACGATGAAAATTTCAGACCCCTCCATGATTTCTAAGTGGGAGAAATAGCAAAATAGCAGGGTGTTCAAATACTTATTTTCTTCACTGTATAATGCACAGAAAAGGGAAAGAAATATGTTGGAAATGATGGGCAAAATTCCCCAAAAAGTGCACGTCCCCTTTTAAGGTTTGTAGCTTTTTATACAAGACTCATTTATATGTGGTCATGGTGCGATACATCCCAATAATATCGTATGTGTTGAGGTTCCCCTTTCATGAAACCTATATCCTAACCTATACCCACCACCAAATTTTCAAATCAACAAGTTTACCCATCCCTGTCCTATACCATCCTCTTGGACCCTTGGCTACTTACATAATACAGTATGTTAGAGCCCAACGACCCTTGGCGACTTACATAATACAGCATCTTACAGACCAGCCCCACCCGTTGGCTACTAACCTGCAGGTAAATTTTTGTGGCAATATGCTACAGTATGTATGGATCATTTGTCTGAATGCACAGCAGACGAAATGTGAGTGCCACTGCCACGACCTGTTCAGTGGACGTCTTCTGAGGTATGATTGACCCATAACAGAGGGTCAATTTTCACATTTGCAGCTGAACTGTTTGTGTGCATGCATGTGTCCAAAAAATGCGTAACCTTGTGGACGCTCCACTCCTTCATGCTTTGAGACTTCCTGCTTGCTGTGGAGCGCTCTTCTACATGGGACAGATGCATGCCAACTCTGCTGTTTTGACAGCTTTATTGCACCAAACATGACCTCTTCTAGTGTGCACTTGCGTCATTAGGCAAAAATAAATGTATAAATACTTCTTTGGTAGAAAATGCGTGAATGACATGAAAAGAATAGGACTTGAAGAGCTGCATCACAAACATCCATTGGCATTTTCCTCCAGGACACGCTGCACTGTTGGCCGGTACCTCATCATTCTCCCCCAAAGCTAAACCACGTTGTTTTTTCCTCAGGCACCGGCGAGAGTGGCAAAAGCACTTTTATCAAGCAGATGAGAATAATCCACGGCTCGGGTTACACGGATGAGGACAAGAAAGGCTTCACCAAGCTGGTCTACCAGAACATCTTCACGTCCATGCAGGCCATGATACGGGCCACGGAGACCCTCAAGATACCATACAAGTTGGAACAGAACAAAGTATGTAATATACACAACACCTGTTGACTGGTGTCTTCTTGGTGTGCTTTTCCGCTCATGTTCTCATTACCTCCAATCCTGTAAAATAAGTGTGATCCTCCGGAGGAATGAGACGACTATATCGACCTGTGACTCATGGGTATTTCTGCACCTTTGCTGTCACCCTCAGAGTAATGCGCAGCTGGTGCGCGAGGTGGACGTGGAGATGGTCTCGTCCTTCGATCAGCCCTACATCGGCGCCATCAAGACGCTGTGGTCTGACCCTGGCATCCAGGAGGCCTATGACCGCAGGAGAGAGTACCAGCTCTCCGACTCTACCAAATAGTACGTCTCTCTTCTGCCAATATATGAGAAAAACACACTATTTATTTGCATGTAGCAGTGGAACATATTATAGCTTAATAATATGCAACAATGGTTCCATATACCCTATTGTCTGGACCAGGGGTGGGCAAACTACGGCCCAGGAGCCACATCCGGCCCGCCAAGTGTTTGAATACGGCCCACCCAATCTTTCCAAAGTATTTCATTTAAACTCAACATACAACCTGGCATCATGGCCTGAGCCAACCTTTTGATGGTTTTATCAATTTCGGTTTTTGACATGGTCTGTTGTTTACAAAGTGTTCCTGAAAAAAGGGACACAAGCACATAATAATAATAATTATTATTATTATTATTATTAATAGATTATTATTAGATTATTATAATTATTATTAGAACTATTATGATTATTATAATTGTTATATTAATGCTAATTATTATATTAATTATATATATAATATTATTGTTATATTTGCATATTCTACATAATAATAATATAATAATTATTATTTTAATTTTATTGTAATTATTATAATATTTTATTATTTTTTAAATATAAATATAAAATAATAAATAATAATAGCAGATATGCAATCTGCTATTATTATTTATTATTTTACAGATACAATAATACCAGGTGGACTGTTACGTGTAAAATACATGGTCTGCCCCCCCCCCCCCCGTAAATTTTGTCATATCAATGCGGCCCGCGAGGCAAAAAGTTTGCCCACCCCTGGTCTGGACTGTAAAGTGACTTCAGATTATAAGTGGCAGCAGTCAAAAAATAATCTGATTTGTCACACTTTGTTTCAGTTCATCAAACAAATGAAAATATTAGTCACTATTATGAATGACACCACAACTCAACACGTTATGCAGTTTTTCAATGAAACTTTTTATGAAGCGAGAAACAAATCCAAACCTACATGCCCCTGTCTGAAAAACTGACCCCCATTAAAACATGACATCATTAGGATGAATTGGAATGTACTGTCACTGTGGAAAAGCTTATAAAGCCATTTCTAAAGCTTTCGGACTCCAGCCAACCACAGTGAGAGCCATTATTTACAAATGGCCAAAACATGGAACAGTGGTGAACCTTCCCAGGAGCGGCCGGCCAACCAAAATGACCCCATGAGGTCACAAAAGACCCCACAACAACGTCCAAAGAAGTGCAGACCTCACTTGCCCCAGTTAAGGTCAGTGTTTATGACTCCACCGTAAGAAAGACACTGGGCAAAAACGGCCTGCAAAGCAGAGTTCCAAGACCAAAAGCACTGCTGAACAAAAAGCAAAGCAAAAGCAAAACATTAAGGCTGGTCCCCATTTGGCCAGAAAACATCTTGATGATCCCCAACACCTTTGGGAAAATACTCAGTGGTCTGGTGTAAAAGCATTTCATAGCAACAGTAAAATATGGTGGTGGTAGTGTGATGGTCTGCTGCTTCAGGACCCGGAAGACTTGCTGTGATCAATGGAAGCATGAATTGTGCTGAAGGAGAATGTGCGGCCATCTGTGGGTGAGCTCAAGCTGAAGGCAACTTGGGTTGTGCAGCAGGACAATGATCCAAAACACAGCAGCATGTCCACCAAAGCAAATGAAGACTTTGCAGCAGCCTAGTCCAAGTCCCGAGTTGAATCCTATTGAGATGCTGTGGCATGACCTTCAAAAGGCCTTGATGCTGCAAAAGCCTCCCATGTGGCTGAATGACAACAATTCCTCCACAGCTGTTATGCAAGTTATGACAAAGGCCAAAACCACCCCCATACCTTAACGACGGCCCTAACGACAGATGTTCAGAAACACATATGTAAGTTGCTCCTGACTATAAGTAGCAGGAGCAGCCAGCTTCTGACAAAAGTGAGACTTTACATGACTTTACGGCATTGAAAATGTTCATTATGACTTTCGGCTGTGTCATTAGGTACACCCACACATGAGATCTAAGAGATGATGCTCGTTTCTGATGCAACTCTGAGAGTTCTTGTATCTGATATCATGATGTGTGCATGTGGTTGACATCAGTGTTTTGCTGTTGCATTCCTGTCACGTGCTCTTCCCCATCCACAGTTACCTTAGCGATATAGATCGAATAACTGCATCGGAGTACGTGCCCACTCAGCAGGATGTGCTGCGGGTTCGAGTGCCCACCACCGGCATCATTGAGTACCCCTTTGACCTGGAGAATATAATCTTCAGGTACCGGCGGCGAGCCCGCCACATCTCTGGTCGGCCGTCGATGTCGCCGTCTTCTGTGAGCTCGGCTTGGGCTGCAACATGTACGCATCCCTGATGGTAGCATCCCAGAAGTCTGGAGTCCAGACCTACGGGTTGGCCTGTTGACTCCTAACTTGTCTCTTATTGAAGCCATGTTGACTGATTTGTACATGTAGTCCTCGGAGAGCAAATGTGGTATGGGAGCTGCCATCATGGATGAGGCTACAGTCTATTTCCTTTGTGGGTTTCTGGCACATTTGCATCTAATCCCTTCTTGTTCCTCAGGAATGTTCCCTTTGGTTACATCTGCACTGAACCACTTGCTTTTAGAGGGTCTGAATCTGCTTCACTTTTCTTCTTTATTTCCTCCTCCTCTCTTGCTGTCCTTCCCACCTCCAGCTACCTTAGCGATCTGGATCGTATTGCTGAATCGTCCTATCTGCCAACTCAACAGGATGTGCTTAGGGTTCGTATCCCAACCACCGGGATCATAGAATACCCTTTCGACTTGCAAAGCATCATTTTCAGGTAGATGGGAAAGAATTGCATCACCTTTGACTAACCTCGGCCTCACGTGTTTCCATCGCATGTCTGTGGGCTTCATGTTACCCTGCCAACCCATTCCAGCATTCCCATATATTGCCTACTAAAAGCCTCCAGTTCAAGACAAACTGCTTATTAACAATAGCCACGTTTACATGAGGAGTTTTTCCTCTTTCCGAATTACTTTTCCGAAATCCAATCTCTTGTCTACATGCACTGCTATAATCAAACAGAATAGTCAATGGGGCATGCGTAGCAAAATGTAAACATCAACATCACGTGATACCGGCTTCCCCGACTTTCACTTGTTGGAATAACGCCGAATAACTGCAAGTTTTTTGTTCGTCCAGTCTTTAAGTTTAGTTTGGATCAAAAACAAAAAGTTTCCGCAGCAGTGCAGTGCCGATTGCTGGCCTCCATTTTTAAAACTGAAGAACGTCTGGGGCTGTGTGTTACGTCATATCTGAGCATGCGCTGAAAGAACGCACCCAGGATAAATTTAAACAGGAAAAGATCAAATTCAATCTTGCATATATTTTATAATTAAACTCAGGACATGTTTTATATAGATATATATTTTCTTTTTAAAGACAAACTGGACTTGTGAATAAAATATAGAAGGGTTTAGATTCTGTTCCACAGATGGCGGTAATGCACACGAAAGCTGCTTGCCAACCGCCAATAAACAACAGAAGAAGAAAAACACACGAAGAAGAACGCACCCTGACAACTTTCCGTTTGAGCGGCTACGAGATACCTCAATCGGATTGGGGAAAGGATTATTCCACCCCCGTGAATCCAAGTATATATTCATTCGGATTGACACTTTTTTTCGGAATGAGGTGTATACAAAGGTTACATTCTTTCCGTTTCAGCAAATAAACCAAATCCAATTGGAATATTTGGGTCCACATATAAGTGGCTAGTGATCTCTCTACTCATCAAGAAAAAAGGCATTCTAACATGCATGACGAGGTGATTTGTTGTTGGAAAGTCAAAAAAATTGGAATTCAACCTAAAAATGCTGGGAAGTTGCCCAAACAATGATGAAGATTTCCCACATATGTCAGGTCATGTCACCTCTGTCCTGGCAGCTCAGTAAATTATGTCTGAAACATGTTGGAAAGCACCAGCAGGATTTAAAGGTGTAGTCTCTCCACCAAACTGTTGCTGAAGCCTGATGCCTTTCCCACGTTACTTGGTAAGTTGAAGAGTCAGAAGCACAAGTTTTAAGTAACAATTAATCAGTGTCATAACTGCGTTTATTTAGTGTAAGTGAGTGGTTGTCTGTGTTGCTTTAAAATGTGCATACAAGGAGCGGGGTGCAAATTACGAGCCCACTGACGCTTGGAGTGGCTAATAGCCTTTTTCCACTACAGTCAGCAGTCACCAGAGTTTTTTATACACCGGTAGTCTCACAAAAAAATATGTAATGACCACATTTCTGATACCGATCTAGAACATCTACGTTAGAAAGTGAGGTTCGGAAGTAGTTCAAAAGTGCTCGGGAGTGAGACCAGTCACAGAGCAGTGGGGCGTGCCTGGAGGTGGGCCATGGGAGAAATAAATGAAAACAGAGCATTTTGGAAACACAGCGGAAATACGTAGGTGCAGATTGTGGAGGATCTAGAAAGCTTTCTGTACCGGTTACGGTGTGTAGCTGCTCAATACTAAGGTCCCAGAATGAGCATCATACTGTAGGTCCCCTTTTCAAATTTTCCTCCAATACGTAGCCTTCTGCACACTACAGTCCAATGCTCTCACTTCCTTCTTGCTGTCGAGCGTGTTAATACATGCAAAGGATCCATGCCGGGCTCTTATCAAATGCACCACTGCTACCTGAAAAGTGACCTCTTGCCTCATCACCTGTTTTTGTGAAAAAACAATAGTATCAAGACGTATAAATACATCTTTGGGAGCGAGCGTTCAGGCTTCGAAAAACATATAAATATGTGGTATTGGTATTGAATTGATATTGAGTTCATGTTTTGGGGTTTTATAATATGGCAGTTTGCTTCTTTGCAGTTTTTCAGAAATGAATTAATAAATGATAGCTGTTTGGTGTCTTAGTGAAAACATATGTAAACAGAAGTGATATGTGGTATTGTGGTCACACTGTGGCAGTAATGACAAAAACATTAGCTTACATGACATGACCGTATCACCATCAGCCATTGACTGTCCCATATGACAGAGTGAAGAAAGTTCTTCCATTTTGTGTGGAAGCGGTATGTTTTTGGCTTAAATTTGGAAGAAATGTTAGCTAGCTAGCGTTGGTGTGTTTGCAGCGGAAGAGTTGGGCACTGTGTTGTCAACAACAACTAATCTATGTCTCCAAGGCTCTGAGCTGTATTTAGAAAGTCAAACAGGTTTTCTTTGCTCTACCTATGAAAATAAATGAGCATGCTTTGTTGTAGATGTAAAGAAACGGCAGTAGGAACAGATTGTTTTTGGCCCTTGAACCCCGACTCTATTTAGTTGACTTTCCACTGCTGGAAGAGAGAGTGCAGGAATATATATGCAGCATGTGAATGAATGCTTCCCAAAAGCTGCCCTCTGTCATCTATGAGGAGAAGTGCTTTTTACCAAACAGCCTTCTGTTTTAGTCTCTGTGCTCCACAACCTTCCAACACCTTCCGTTCCATCGCTTGCAAAGCCACACATGGAAAGGAGAGAAGATGGAACTAGATGGAGCCAGCAAGAGTGATGAAAGTAGAGTGCAAATCGATAGGAAGCTATCATGTCATCCTCCTCCTACGCTTGGCGAGGCCGCAAATAACCGCGCCTGCAACGTGGTTGCGCTCAAGCGCTTCCCAGCTGCTCCACTGCAGCGAGCTCACGGTGACTCATTGCACCCTCTCCATGGCTTTACAAAGACACCAACAACACAGCTAATACACTTCATTAGCTCTTCATCCGCAATGCATTCGGATGTGTGCATGTTCCTGGTAGGAGATATGCCAACACGTCTGGCTCACCCACCCTCATGTTCACGTCCAAGCGTGGGGCCAACCCCCCTCCTTGGAGCTCCTTGGATTCCTACAAATACCAAAGCACTCCTGTCATACAGAGGATTTGTGACTCCTCTTTTTGCAGCAGATTTTCTAAAAGCACTGCAGTCCTGTCATATAGTAGATCTTTGACAGGTGGTTTTGCAGTACATCCTTGTCAAAACAGCAGTGTTTTTGTCGTATAGTTGTTCTTTGACAAATGGTTTTGTAGTAGATCCTTAAAAAAAGCAGTGTTCTTGTCGTATAGTTGGTCTTTGACAGGTCTTCATGTCGTATAGTTGATTTATGGCCGGTGGTTTTGTAGTAGATCCTTAAAAACGGCAGTGTTCTTGTCGTATAGTTGATCTTTGACAGGTGGTTTTGTAGTAGATCCTTAAAAACGGCAGTGTTCTTGTCATATAGTTGATCTATGACAGATGGTTTTGTAGTAGATCCTTAAAAAAGCAGTGTTCTTGTGGTATAGTTGATCTTTGACAGGTGGTTTTGTAGTAGATCCTTAAAAACGGCAGTGTTCTTGTCATATAGTTGATCTATGACAGATGGTTTTGTAGTAGATCCTTAAAAAAGCAGTGTTCTTGTCGTATAGTTGATCTTTGACAGGTGTTCTTGTCGTATAGTTGATCTTTGACAGATGGTTTTGTAGTAGATTAAGAGTTCAAGATGGCGCCGGTGTGTCTGGCTCGCCGTCCCGCTCGTCTCACTTTCGCTTTTGTTGTTATTTTAATTATACTAAGGACCATAGACTCTCTGCTGGTGTATAACCGCCAAGAATTACTTAAAATCCAGCACATTGTTGCAGTATGTGTGAAACAAGAACACTGGGGGTCACACAAACCGTGTCCCTCATACCTGTCCGATGTGCCAAACTTTCTGCTGCGGGCAGAGCCGTCGCTTCCCAGGAAACGTAGACGCCACCGGGGGACACGGGGTGGGAGACTCGTGAAACTCAAAGCTTGGCTGGCATTCTCTCCCGAGGTGGCACGGTCCCCACATAATATTCCGAGCGACTATAATGATTGTTTTCGCCGCTTCCTCTCTCGGCGTTTCCTCGCTTCCGTTGGGGCCTGGCTGGTGCCGATCGTTGGGCAACACGACGAATGTCGTGCACTGCGTACTCGCCGTCCTCATTGGGCCGCTGCCGGCGTCAGCCCCGGCAACCTTCGGCCGCTAAACCGTGCAGTTTCAGTAGCACTTAGGTTCCCAACGAAATGTGCACTGGTGAATGCGCGGTCAGTTTGAAGCAAGACGTTTATCCTCCAGGACCTCTTCAAATCGTACGCTTTGGATTTATTATTCATCCCGGAGACTTGGATTAATGCCGGTGAGTCCGCTGCCTTCTCTGAGCTGGTGCCTCCTGATTGTACCCTCATCAACACGCCAAGAACCACTGGCCGTGGAGGAGGTATTGCTATTATTTTAAAAGCGTCTTTGCGCCATAAGCCACTGTCAGTGGTGTCTTTCGGCTCATTTGAGGTGAGCTGCTTCGAACTTCATCAGCATGAGCGGGTGCTTTGCGCTGTCATTTATAGACCACCCAAGCACAACAAGGATTTTATTCAGGACTTTCCTGACTTTGTCGCTGCAATGCTGATAAAGTATGACAGAATTTTAATTGTGGGTGATTTTAATATTCATGTCTGCTGCCCTTCTACGCTTATGGCAAAAGACTTTAGAATTGATGGAAGCTTTTAATTTGACACAAAGTGTAACAGGAGCTACACAAATACATGGACACACTTTAGACCTGGTTTTGTCTTATGGTCTTACTGTTCATAACGTCTCTGTAGGTGATGTGGTCTTCTCGGACCACAGTCCGGTTAGGTTTGACTTAGACACACACTGTAACACCAGCCTGCCTGCTCCTGTTCGCTTTGGTCGCTTTATCAAGCCTGACGCGGCCTCGGCCTTTGCCACTCTGTTCTCCACTGCGTCTGAGGCTTTTATGACGTCCGACGCTGCGCTGGACACCGAGCAGCTGATGAACTGCTTTACTTTTACCTGTGCGACTGTCTTGGACAGCTTAGCCCCTCTGAAAGCCATGCGCCCCAAAACTAAACAGAAAGAGTGGCTCAACGATGTCACTCGAGCAGCCCGGCGTGAATGCCGAAAAGCAGAGCGCAGGTGGAAGAAAGACGGTCTACAGGTCTCCTATCAAATCCTCAAGGACAGTTGGAGACATTATCAGAATGTGGTGAAGATTGAGAAAACAAAATACCTCTCAGACTTGATATCAGACAATATTAACAACCTGCGTGTTCTTTGTAAAACTATTGACTCTGTTTTAAATCCCAGTCCATCCACTATACTTGAACAATCATATGAAACGTGTGAAAACTTTTTGCAGTTTTTTAAGGACATGGTTGCATCTGTACGAAGTAATATATCACCCCCCTCTTTTAATATGCCCACATTGACACAGTGCTCTAAAGGTTTTTATCAGTTTGAACCGGTGTCACTGGCTTTTATCACGGAGATGGTAAAGGGTCTTAAGCCTTCTTCTTCCCCCATCGACCCAGTCCCACCTCGCTTTTTTAGGGAGGTGTGGCCAACTGTGGGTCCTTCTGTGTGTGCCATCATCAACAGTAGCCTGGCCTCTGGTACCTTGCAATCTTTCTGTAAAAAGGCTACTGTTGAACCTTTGTTGAAAAAAACTAGTCTGGATCCTTCAATTTGATCAAATTATCGGCCAATCTCTAAACTGCCTTTTATCTCAAAGATTTTAGAAAGAAGTGTTCTTGCACAGATGCAACCTTTTTTAGATGAGAATGGGATTTTAGACACTTTCCAGTCAGGTTACAGGGCCTTTCATAGCACTGAGTCTGCACTTTTAAAGGTTTTTAACGACCTATTTTTAATAACTGACTCTGGTGGTTCAGCCATTTTAGTGCTTTTAGTCCTGACTGCTGCTTTTGACACAGTGGACCATACCATTCTTTTATCTCGCCTGGAGAACTGTGTGGGTGTCAGGGGGTCTGCTCTTGAGTGGTTTAGGTCGTACCTGTCAGGGAGATGCCTTGCCGTGGGACTTGGGGCATCTTACTCCTCCACTGCTCCGCTTGACTGTGGAGTTCCGCAAGGATCAATTCTTGGGCCCATTTTATTTGCCCTCTACCTGGTCCCACTTGGCGCAGTACTTAAAAAGCATGGCATCCCCTATCACCTGTATGCGGACGACTGCCATCTGTACTTGCCACTCGCAAAAAATGATCATGCCCCCCTGACACCCCTTCTTGAGTGCTTAAGGGATGTCAAGGCCTGGTTGGCCCACAACTTTTTAATGCTTAACGAGGAGAAGACCGAAGCTATCCTCCTCAACTATAAAGGCCCCCCTATAGACTTCGGCCCCCTCCAAAACAGCATTCGTCCCTCAGCCACCAGCCTTGGCGTCATAATAGACGGTGATTTTAAACTCAACAAACAAATTAATGCAGTTATAAAATTCTGTTTTTATCATCTTCGGCTTTTATCTAAAATTAAATCTTTTTTATCTTTGCAACACTTTGAGCAAGTCATGCACGCTTTTATTTCATCACGTCTGGACTACTGTAATGCACTTTAGTCTGGAATTAGCCAAAAGTCTCTCTCCCGCTTACAGTTAGTCCAGAACTCTGCGGCACAGCTTTTAACAGGAACCACAAAGGGGGAGTACATCACCCCAATTCTGGCCTCCCTACATTGGTTGCCTGTTCGTTTTAGGATTGATTTTAAGATTTTATTGTTTGTTTTTAAGGTGTTGAATGGGCAGGCCCCCAAATACATCTCGGACCTCATCCAAGTTTACTCTCCAGCTCGGTCACTGAGGTCCGAGGGCCAGCTCCAACTTGTAGTGCCTAAGACGAGACTTAAGACCAGGGGGGGCCGAGCCTTTTCTGTGGTCGGCCCCAAACTATGGAACTCTCTGCCCTCCCAAGTAAAAAAAGGCCCCCAATATCGAAAGCTTTAAGTCTCGTTTTAAAACCCACTTTTATTCTCTGGCTTTTAACTCGGAGTGAGTCGTATGGTCCTGTGTCTTTTAGTTTTTCGTTTTTATGGTAACTGGTTCTATTTTTTATACTTTTATTGCTTTGTTTCTTGTTTTTAATATTTTAATATCTATTTTATATAATGAGTGACTGGTGTTCAGCAGTCTGCCTGCCCCTCACAAGTCGCTGCAGCAGAGGAGGAGGCTGAACTTGGTAGCATCCATATTTTGCTTTGTAAACATACGACCTTTCACCTCAACTGGGTTTCAGTTCAGTAATAGCGGAGCTTGACCGGGAGATTATTCTGTAGGGCCGCATTTAGTTGCTATTTACTTCTGCGGTTGGGCGTTCTCCTGTTGGCTCTGTTAGCATTAGCTCGCTAACGTTAAGGCTGTTGACAGAGTAACGTACACAAAGTAAGGCTTAGGAACTTGTGTAGAATTGTATTCACTTCTGGGTCGTATTTGGTACCTTTAAGTACCAAATACAATATTTGGTACCTTTAAGTTATAATCACTGTGCTTAGTATATTACATATATATACTATATACTTTTTTCCCGCCCCCCAAAAAATTTATATATATTTGGCGGGGGGAAAAGTGGAGGATCAGGATTTGTTTTTTTACTTGAAGCCCTTTTTTTGTGTGGGATATGTGTGTGTCCATCCACCAGTTATGAGATATACTGTATGAAAATGGAGTAATAGATCCAAATACTCTTTGGTTTGCTCATGAAAATAGGGGGGTGGGTGCCCAGACCTTGACATACGACTGTATTATAAAGTGTCAGTCATGCGAGCAGACTAATGGATGTATGGATGGATTGAGGTGTTTTGTTTGCATATCAGGCTGCTTTGCGTGATCATTGGTTAGACACTTTGAGATTTACTCTTGTCTTCTCTGTGAATTTTTATTTTATTTTATGCGCAGTAGAAAGTCAAGAACACCATTTCTAATGCACACACAAACATGCATGCATGTTTCTTCTGCTTCTGTCCTAGTTGTGGGTGGATGGGTGCCTTGCTTTACTACTGTACATACTGCAGCTACAGTCCAGTCCTTTTCAGCCACCAATTTCCTGCATGAATATTACATTTCTGTTGAAATGATTTATGCTCTTTCCCTTGACACCCTTGGTCCTTTAGTGCATGCTTTTCTGTGTGGCATCTACTTAAACACAATCAATCACCGAAGCTAATGATTTGGTTCTGTTGTCTGTTTTCTTTTGCCCCTTTTTTCCCCTTCATCGTTGGTAGGATGGTGGATGTGGGAGGTCAGAGGTCAGAGAGGAGGAAGTGGATCCATTGCTTTGAGAACGTAACCTCCATCATGTTTCTGGTGGCGCTCAGCGAGTACGACCAGGTCCTGGTCGAGTCGGACAACGAGGTGAGAGGCAGGGTAGTGAAGTGATGTTTTTTTCCTGAATGAGAGAAGTATAGAATTATTACACATGAAGTCTTTTATTGTGTGGGCATGGATAAGTCTGAAAAAAATATATGGATGTGTGTGTGTGTGTGTGTGTGTGCTGTCAATCGATTAAAATATTTGGTTGTGATTAATCGCATTTTTTTGTCCATAGTTAACCCAAAAATAATCGCATTTAATCGCAGATGGAAATAAGTTTTTATCTATAATAAGTACTGGAAATCTCTTTATGGTAAACGATTCGATGTGCACCTACAACAATAATTCCATCCAATTATGTAAAAGGATAGCAATTTGGGAACTTTGGGCCATTATTTTTTAAAAAATACAGTCTGCAAGCATATTTTTCTTTATTATTAGCATATTAGCTCTTGTCTACATGGGAAAGGCCACTTTCCGTTATGTTGACAACCGCTTGTGTTGACGTGAGCGGGCCAGTTGAGGGCTGTGGACTTGAACAGGCTCTGCTGTCTTTAGTCTTGTGACTTGCCAACGAGAGCTTTGTGTGCATGCTATCTGCTCAGAACCGCATGGAGGAGAGCAAAGCGCTGTTCCGGACCATCATCACATATCCGTGGTTTCAAAATTCCTCCGTCATCCTCTTCCTCAACAAGAGGGACCTCCTGGAGGAGAAGATCATGTACTCCCACCTGGTGGACTACTTCCCTGAGTTTGACGGTACTTTGTTTGTTTTCATTTGAGCTTCCTGCTTGCAACATCCCAATGTTTTAATGCTGCTAATGTTACTGCTCATCCATGATTGGCCAGCCCCCAGCTTCTTGAGAGCACCTTTTTCATCATATAGGGACACCTTGTGGCCTTAACCGTGAAGTACAAGGGAAAGGATAGCAGTACTGTACTCTGTAGGAACCACACAGGAAAAATACTCCAGCATACTGGGAGATTTTATTTGTGTACACGTAATTGTACTGCTAATTTATGGCTAAATTCTAATCTTGTGACATCTACTACTAATTGTTTAGTAGTGAGTGAGGAAACTGTACCTGCAGGAGGCCGTTATGTATAACAGTGTAACAGTCTGGCTCATGGTGTCAAGGTATACCTCAGAAATATCTAAACATGTGCAATGTACCAGTTTAAAATGAAAAAAGCTTTCCCACAAGGAATTGCTTGGGAGAACCCATTCATTGGGGTGCTGCAATGACATCAGCCTCGCTCTGGGGTCTGAGCTCCTCTGGCTCGGTCTGGTGGGTAGAGGCAGTATTGCAGTGCCATCCATCCATTTTCTATGCATAGAATTGATAACATGGCGTGTTCCTTTTCCAGGTCCCCAGCGAGACCCTCTGGCGGGTCGGGAGTTCATCTTGAAAATGTTTGTGGACTTGAACCCGGACAGCGACAAGATCATCTACTCCCACTTCACATGCGCCACAGACACGGAGAACATCCGCTTCGTCTTCGCCGCAGTCAAAGACACCATTCTGCAGCTCAACCTCAAGGAGTACAACCTGGTTTGATTTCGAAGCCGCCCGGCGGGGGCAGAGGGATGGAAGGCCACGCCCCTGCAGCACGCCCCTCCCTCACATACACAACACTCTCATAAGCTTCGCTCTTCACTCGCCCTTCTCCGCCTTGGAAAGGCTCTGTTGTCCGCTTATATCAGTGCAGGTGGGGCCACCTTCTTCTCTGCAGTGGCGGGGTGTTGCAGGGGGATGCCAGCCGGGCCACCCCCACTTGAAGACTTTTACGCTTTAAAGGGCTCTCTCCCACTGCAGCCAGCCCCGCCAGACAAATACGCTATCTGCCAGTCCGGTACTTTGTGTACTTGAATCATCATTTGCTTTATTGCTGATACGCAGAAATGTAAATAGTTTGGCTTACACCGTGTTAGGGCTACCACACACACACACACACACACACACACACACACAAACACACACTACACTACGTACACTACACTTGCTTTCATTCTCGTAGTCAACACCACTACAGGTTATAGACACACACGCTGCTCCTCATGCTTCAAGTCATTTATGAACAAACAACACAGCAGCACCACAACACAACCGATGTTGGAATAGCAGGCACACCACCTGACCAGTGGAAGACACCAGCCAGTGTTTTAAAGCGCATGCAGAGGTACATAAAGCTGCTGGATGCTCATGATGAGGGGTGCACGATAGTTCAGGGAATTATGAAGTCATGCCGATAAACCCCCTCCCCATCATTTCAATGAGGCCAGATTACCCGTACTGTGCTGGTGAGCAAAGCGAGCTCTCCGTTTTTCTCCTGCCTAACTTCCCTGGCGCTCACTTGGAAACTAACCATTCACTGCCACAGCGTTTGGAAAGTGTCAAAGGTTTCCCAGAGACCTCAGGGGCGTCACGCCGGTTGCTCAGAGCATGTGCTCCAATACAGTGCACCTTGCTGGGCTACAGCAGGTTATCAATATTGGCTGCTGCCTTCTGGTGGAGTAAGAAAGGTAAATCGGGAGGTTGCCTACAGCCACAGCTGTTTCATTAGAGACCCTGGCAGTCATTTGGTTTTTGACTGTAATGGCCAGGTTATTGAATGGTGTAGTCAGTTTCATGTGTCCTACGTGAGTGGAAAGTGTAGACTTGTGTTGGACCATGAGGAGTAAACACCTCGGCAGTATTGCTTCAGTGGCTGACATCCAAACAATGATGACGTTATTGATTGTTCCCCTCCCAAGTACCAAGTACCGCGTTGCCAAGATTTGATCAAGTACTAGAGCATACTGTACGTCCTTCCAGTTGTAATGTTGGATACATGGAAGACGTCCACCTCCTTTGCTGCTGCTGGCAAAGGAGCTTTTCTACTGCTGTAAAAAAAAGCTATTTTCTGGAGAAGTCTTTTATCTTTCTAAGCGTTATTCTTCCATTTCAGCTTTGCGCTTTGTGCAAAGTCATCATGTGGAACATCGGGAAGGGGTAGAGCATTTGGTGGAACACCTTTCTGGGTTTGGGAAAGGAATTCAGGTAGGTTTAGTCATCCAAGGGCTCAGAGTGGGGGGGCATCGAAACCACACATGCCTACGTGACATTCCTGGTGGCTTTTTTGGCTTCACATTTTGCCTTTTGTACAAGACAAGCATGGTATTGCCAAGTGGTGCACGGTACCACGTCGGCCAGTCACCATAACCCTTTTGGCCAGGTGATAATTGTCCTACATATGTTTGCCGATAAACCATATTATTTTCACGTTTTATGGCATAATAAGGAGTACACTGTGCCAAAAATAATACATGCATTTCAAAAGCAAACACCCTAATGAAAAGAATGCTCAGTGGTTAATGGATCTTTAGCAACATGGTGTGTGGAATATGCTGTTGGATGCCTTTGGTTCATGGTCAGGTGTTCTACTCGAGGAATCACAGCAGATGAAACCCAAGTCTGAAGTAGACAACAGAAGCATTCCACTGTGGAGCACACCGCGCACACACACCTAGCAAGTTGTGCATATGCTAGCGTGTAGCGCCCCGCCTCTCCCCACCGGGACAAAGAGCCTGAATGACAGGAGGGTTGACATTCAGCTATTGAACCAACACGCTCAGCTGTTGAGTGAACCCTCTTGTCATCCAGCCTGTTTGATAGCGAGAGAGTCAATATATTGAAGCTGGCAAAATTAGTGACTTGGTTTTTATTTATTGTGCCATGAATTGATTTATTGGTTATGGTGACAGGCCTAGGTCCAACATTCCAACATTGAAAGGGCCCGTGCGGCACATGTCGTCATTCTCTTCAACGTCCATTCTCATGCGATTTCCTCCCGATGTGCGACTGCTCTTGTAGGGATTTCTTTCTAATGATACGACAAAACGTCCCATACAGTGGAACCTCTACCTAATCACAATCCGGTTTATTGCCATATACATCACCCCATACCAGGACGTTGCTCTGGTGGCTTGGTGCAACAAGAAAACAGTCACCAAAAGTTGAAGATGGAAATACAAATATAAAAATCTAAATATGACAGCACAACCGTTGGAGTTCAATAAAACCATTGAATTCCAGCATTATTTACAGGATGGCAATATACAGTGATGATGAACTCTACAGTGATGAAATGGACCTCTCTGGTGTGAAAAAGTGATTAGCCTAAAGCTAATAAGTAGCTGGGCCGCCCTTAGCAGCAACAAGTGCAACCAAGCCTTTGTGATAACTTGCAATGAGTCTCTTCCAGCTGTGGAGGAATTGTTGTCATTCTGCCACATTGGAGGCTTTTCCTTCATCAAGGCCTTTTGAAGGTCATGCCACAGCATCTCAATAGGATTCAGCTCAGGACTTGGACTAGGCCGCTCCAAAGTCTTCATTTGCTTTGGTGGACTTGCTGCTGTGTTTTGGATCATGGTCCTGCTGCACAACCCAAGTTGCTTTCAGCTTGAGCTCACCCACAGATGGCCGCACATTCTCCTTCAGCACAATTCATGCTTCCATTGATCACAGCAAGTCTTCCGGGTCCTGAAGCAGCAGACCATCACACTACCACCACCATATTTTACTGTTGCTATGAAATGCTTTTACACCAGACCACTGAGTATTTTCCCAAAGGTCTTGGGGATCATCAAGATGTTTTCTGGCCAAATGGAGACCAGCCTTAATGTTCTTTTGTTCAGCAGTGCTTTTGGTCTTGGAACTCTGCTTTGCAGGCCGTTTTTGCCCAGTGTCTTTCTTACGGTGGAGTCATGAACACTGACCTTAACTGGGGCAAGTGGGGCATGCACTTCTTTGGACGTTGTTGTGGGGTCTTTTGTGACCTCATGGGGTCATTTTGGTTGGTCGGACACTCCTGGGAAGGTTCACCACTGTTCCATGTTTTGGCCATTGGTGGATTATGGCTCTCATTGTGGTTGGCTGGAGTCCCAAAGCTTTAAAAATTGTTTTATAACTTTTTCCACAGTGATAGATCTCAATTCATCTCTTAATTTATCATTTAGGGGGGAATCACTTTTTCACAGCAGTGTAAGCAGACAGGTGGAGCATTGCCTGCACGCTGCGTGAAGGTTTGGTATGGAGTGATGTAATTTCCTGAGTGAGGATAAGAGTTGAGGCAGTGAAAGGTTTGGAGGTTGCACTGTAGAAGGGCGAGGAGCCAAGGTTTGCGTGTCTCTCCAACAGATGAGTGAACCCAGGTGACGGAGAGGACGTGAAGGTACTGAATGAGAGCACTGACGGGACACCTTCTCCATCTCCTCCAACATGTCAGCTTGTATATTTACCAGATTTCATTTTCTACAATCAACTTTGTCTAGTGGTGTACAAATGGAAAGTCATGTATTTTCTTGTTTTTTTCAGGTATACCAAATGTAAATTTTGTACAATGAGTGTGCCAACCCCCCCCCCCCCCCCCCTCTCTTTTTATTTGTAAAGCAGACTCTTGACTTGGTGATGAGAAGAAGTGCCAATTTTGGGAAGAATCAGGGCCTTTGAATGTCATGGTCCAAGACTAGATATGTCATGATGGGTTAGGAAATCCTTTATTAAGATTATTCATCTGCTGTTTTTATAAGCTCAGCTGATTGCATGTGTTTATGGGGGGGGGGGTATTCGAGATGGAAAGCCTTGTGCTTACTGATGATGATTGATTCCAGTATTTTAGCCATGTTTCTCTTTTCTATGTTTCATTTCAACCACTGTTGCCTGAACCTCATTCTACTACTTTCATAGCCGCCTCCTTTTCAATGTTTGCATTTGGAATAAAATATCTTCCTATTCTCCGCCCACCTCCTCTTTAGCCCCACGGCCACACAATGTACACCAGAGTCCGCTCATACACTTAGAACTGTTGACTCACAAGGATAAAAAAGGATTGTACATTTGCACGAAAAACATTCTCAGTTTACTACCATAAGGTGGGGAACTTAACCACAATGACTTCAAATTCAGAAGGAAAAAGTAAACTTTACTCCAATTTACACATTTACAAAATTAAGTTTACAAGAAAAACTGATCGGAATAGTTCTAAATTTATAAGAAAAAAAATCTTAGAACAGTTAAATTCACAACAAAAATTATGTACATTTCTGAGAATAAATTCATACATTTACAAGGAAACTACATAACGTTAGACCGCATTCCCAGTAAATGTACAACTTTTGTTACATAACATTACACCGTGTTCCTAGTGTATGTACCACTTTTGTTACATAACGTTACACCATGTTCCTAGTGAATGTACCACTTTTACCTAACGTTACACCATGTTCCTACTCAAGTTTGTCTTGTCTCTAGTAAATGTACCACTTTTGTTACATAACGGTACACCGTGTTACATAATGTCACGCCATGTTCCTAGTAAATTTACCACTTTTGTTACATAACGTAACACCGTATTCCCAGTAAATGTACCACTTTTGTTACCTAACGTTACACCATGTTCCTGGTAAATGTACCACGTTTGCGTGTTCCTAGTATATGTCCCACTTTTGTTACACAGCGTAACACCATGTTCCCACTCAATGTAGCACTTCTGTAACATAACGTAACACCGTGTTCCTAGCCAATGTACCACTTTATTCTTGTGATGTCAGGTTATGTTAATACTCTGTGGTAACAGGTACGAAAACAGTAAAGCTTTATTTGAATATTCTGTATATATTTCTGAAATACCAACCCAGAGCCGGATAAGAGGAAGAACATGTCTCTTAAAACGTTTAACGGATTGAAATACCTGTGATCTACAGTAAGCTATAAGCCTGTGAGCCTCGGAGCGGGCTGCATTACCGGATGTGTCCACGTGAGGACGCCAGCCGCCCAGACGTGGCCGTGTTGCTGCTGTAGATGTAGGTGACGTAGATAAGCGGCAGCGCTTGTATTTCTATGTGGGGCGTGTACGTCCATGCAGCAGTCATCGAGTCTCTAGTGGAAGAAGGAAAGGAAGATTTGCCGTCTTCCATCTGTAAAGACAAACCTTCCCATTTTGGGAACGTTTGGTTTGATGAGGACGCCGCTTTGTTTCTTTGTGGGACGTCAATCAGGACCCAACTAGCAAAATACACCAACCGTTGTTTTTTCCTCTCTTAACGTGTTTCTCTTGCTCGTTCGTAGTAAAAAAGGAGCTGGAAGTAAAACTGTTGGGTAAAAGAATTGACAGCAGCTAGCTGGCTAGCTAACCTTCCAAACCACTAAACGATGAATCATTTTTGATTGACAGCTGATGCTGTCTTCCTGCCCACGGACATTCGCACAAATAACACGACGTTTGTCTTGTGCTGGTCCTCCGGCAGACTTCTTCGGTGATTTCTGGTCTGTTTTTATTTTGTTGCGGGTGTCTCGCCGCTGCTGTGAGGTTGGACAGCTCCACTTGGAAGCTCGCTGTGGACAAAGGACAAGGACACTTCATAGAAACATTGACAGCTGTGGGAAAGGACGGCGAGGACAAAGGGACTGACATGATGTTTCCACAATCAAGACACTCAGTAAGTGGTGCTGTTCTTTCTTTGTCTTGCTAGCGTCTTTGGTTATTTAATAGTCATGCAATTGCTCAAACGGAGTCTTCATTCAAGGGAATAATATGCAAATGTGATAGGACGTATGGACCCGCGTTAGCCTGAAACCCACGTTGCCATGGCAACAGAAGCTCAGTCCACAGCACGGATGCGAGCACCGGCACCTTTGGTCGGACACCTCCACCCTTCTTACGGAAGTAGACCTCCCCGACGCTCTTCCATCCAACATAAATCCATCTTTCCTTCCATGACAGCATAAATAAACGGTTACATAAGTGGGTCGACCTGACAGGCATTGCCTGGGTCAGCTATGAAGGGGGGCGCTTATGTGACCTTTGGCTTGGGGCATGCGGAGGGGGCGGGGCGAGTAAGTAGGAAGTGAAAGGGGCTAGCTAGACATGCTAACACTTTATTCTCATACATTTTTTACCATTCTTCTCATATTAGGACTCTCTCCTAAGTTGATGCTTTTTCCGTGTAACTTTATTGTTTTTTTTTTCGTTTTTTCACCCTCTACAGCAGGGGTGGGCAAACTACGGCCCGGGGGCCACATCCAGCCCGCTAAGTGTTTGAATACGGCCCGCCCGTTCTTTCCAAAGTATTATCAATTTCGTTATTTGATGTGGTCTGTTGTTTACAAAGTGCTCCTGAAAAAAGGGACACAAGCACATAATAATAATAATGATAATAATAATGGCTGCACGGCGGTCGAGCGCAGACCTCACAGCTAGGAGACCGAGGTTCAATTCCACCCTCGGCCATCTCTTTGTGCCGTTTGCATGTTCTCCGCGTGCATGCGTGGGTTTTCTCCGGGTTTCCTCCCACATTCCAAAAACATGCTAGGTTAATTAGCGACTCCAAATTGTCCATAGGTATGAATGTGAGTGTGAATGGTTGTTTGTCTATATGTGCCCTGTGATTGGCTGGCCACCAGTCCAGGGTGTACCCCGCCTCTCGCCCAAAGGCAGCTGGGATAGGCTCCAACACCTCTGCAAGGAAAAGCGGTAGAAAATGAATGAATAATAATTATAATAAATGTATTTATAAATTTGTAAATAAATGTATTTATAAATTTATAAATAAATGTATTTAATTTATTTAAATTTATATATATAGTCTGGCCCCCCCATCAATTTTTTTTAAATCAATGCGGCCCGCGAGTCAAAAACTTTGCCCACCCCTGCTCTACAGTATAGTATATTTACATAGTCCTTTATAGTTATATAGTATAGAACAACCGTTTATGACTTTAAAAATAGAATTTTAACATGATTAGAGCCCTATAGACATGAGATAATGGTCCCCTTTACGCTCCTATTATTCGTTGTTTACATCACATTGCAACTCTTCTGCTGCAGAGACTCGACATGGCTGCTCGCTTGTAACACACAGGGTGTAATACTTTGTGCTAGTTTTTTTTTTACCTTATTTTTTACTCGTGTACACTTCAATGATTTCGACTTTATTCAGATTATATGGACAATGCTATTTTCCAAGCAGTTCTGCGGGCCAGAGTTTGACGCGCGCCACACGTCCACGACATCATGTCTGTTACTTCTACAAGGTTGCACTTTGTGCTTGCAGCAGAATTATGTCTTTATTTAGTCGCATTTTGTTGATTGATGTTTTTCCCCAGCGAACCAGGAAACAGTTGGTAGTTTCATTGGCCATTCATTTGTCAGTTGTCATCATCGTGCATCATTTCCTGCGTGGAAAAGTAGAATTATTTTCTAGAAAATGTGTTTTGTGTTAACATTGTGGGTGTCTGGAAAGGATAAATTGTATTTCCATTATTCTCTATGGGAACATCTGCTTTGGTTAGAGCTTCTTTTGGTTTGAGTCATACCTTCTGAAAGGGATGAAAGGAACGATGTTAACCAAGGTGCAAGTGTATTTTGGATGAAAAGACAAACAATTGGGAAGGGCGTGTGTTTGACCTTGGGGATGCATAGTCAAGTGTATATTTTGCTAGCACATGGGAGCTAAAATGGGAGCTAAAATGGGAGCTAATCTTTGCTGCTGAGAAAGGAAGTACTATGGGGGCACCCCCCCCCACCACCATGCAGACATGGCCACTGGTTGCACACAGTCCTCATCCTTATTTAACGTATGTTTCCTTCCAGATCTGATGTCTGATGTTTGGGGGGGGGGGTGCAGAGGCATTATTAAGCCCACTTGAATTAACAAAATAGCCCCCCAGCCTTTCCTCTAAAACCTCCGGCTGCAGGGGAGGGGGTTTCTAATCCTGGTGGACCCCTGTCTCGCCTGTTAACCCCCCCCCGCCCCCCCCGCCCCCCCCCGCCCCCCCGCCCCCCCTCCACACACACACCAGTCTGCATGCACCTATCTGTTTGTATGTGTGTGCAACAAAGCTAGTCATGTTTATTGTGTGTGTGTGTGTGTGTGTGTGCGAGGGGGGGGGGCATGCGCTGTAATTATTGCTACATGGGAATAAAAACATTTCCTCTTGTTGCCGCCCAACAAGGACACACACACACACACACGCACACACACATTCTTAGCAGCCTCAAGGGTCTTATCTTCTTTCTGTACGCGGGGAGAACAAATTGAATGGGAGGGGGGGTTTGACACACGCGGACCAGCAGATGTCTGGGTCATTAAGGTTAGGCCAGCTGATTAGCATGACAAACACAGCCCCGCCTGCACCCCCCCGACCCCCACCCCGCAGGAGACCTTGCTTTGGAGAAGCGAAGTTGAGGACACGGGTCACAGGTGATGTTGATTTTGGTGAAGAGACACAGTGGATGATTGTGTCCAAATGCTTTCAATGGGGGGGGGGCTCAATTAGAGCAAGGAGACAGAAACACACTTGATGCTAGCAGGCTGTTCTACTACGCACTAGAACCTTGGCTTTACATCCATCCATCCATCCATCCATCTTTCCTTTACATCCATCCATCTTTCCTTTATATCCATCCATCCATCTTTCCTTTCCATCCTTCCTTTCCATCCATCCACCCATCCATCCATCCATTGTTCAATCCATCCATCCTTCCATCCTTCCTTCCTTCCTTCCTTCCTTCCTTCCTTCCTTTCCATCCATACATCCATTCTTTCCATCTGTCCTGCCTTTCCATCCATCCATCCAACCATCTTTTCCACCCATCCATCCTTCCTTTCCATGCACCTATCCATCTTTTCCATTCATTCATCCATCCATTGTTCAATCCATCCATCCTTTCCGTACATCCTTTTTCCATCCATCCATCCATCCCCTGTTCAATCCATCCATCCATCTTTTCAATCCATCCATCCTTCCATCCATACACTTTAAAACATGCAGTCCGATATTCATGTCAATATGGAACATACCAAAAGGGGACCTAGATGCCAATTTTTTCTAGAAAGCTTTCTAGCTCTTCCACAATCTGCACCTATTCCAGCTGGATTTCCTTGGATTCTGTGTTTCTCATAGAACTCGTCTGTTTTAATTTATTTCACCCAAGGCCCGCCTCCAGGCACGCCCACTCCACTGTGGTTGGTCACACTCCCAAGTCATCAGGAGGACTTCTGGATAGCTGCCGGACCCAACTTTCTAGGAGTTGATAATAAAGGGTTATGTATCTTTTTAAAATGCGGGTTTTCAACATCCAGCCATATGTGTTGGATCCCCAATCCCATCCGGACGTAGAGACTGGACAGTCCCAGGTTTCTCAGGAAACTAAATCCCATTCAGTCCACATTGTTAATAAAACTTTTGATCAGCTGATGATCCAATTTCTTCTTTTTGCATTTTCAAGCTCTACTTAGAAGATCCAAAGTGCATCCAACCGTCCATTCTTGACATTGTTCAAGTGGTGGTAACAGTGTGATGAGGAGTGTATAATGTGGTTATTCCTTAGCAGGACCGTGGACATGAGCAGAGGATGTACCAATAAGATGTACAATTGGTGCGAGGTTGTCTCATGTATGGGTGGAATTGTTGTTGACATTGCTTTGTGGTGTTGGAATGGTCTGTGTTGTTGGACTTAACAAGGTGTGTGTGTTCCCCTGTGAAGTGGGCTTGGGGCTAGGCGGAAGGTAGGGTGGTGGAAGAGTTAAGCCTTCCCTGGTGCAGAACGCTGCGCTGGGCAGGCACAAAGCTCTCAACGGGGGTTTGCTTGATTGGCTCAGCCGGCCTTAACCCGGCCAGAGCACCCCTGCTAGACCAGCAAAAACAACAAGAGCAGAACACACAGGAGAATTAGCTGCTCTGTTTGGCAGCCCAAGAAGGCCAAGGACGGTGACTGGGACAACACCCTGTTGACATCCCACGATGATGCACAGCATGGCAACAGCAACCTTTCTTGGTCTATCTAAGAAGGACAGGAAGAAATGAGGATTGGATGGATAAGTCCTCATGAAATATCATGACATGACTACTAGCAGGAGGAGCAGAGTATAGAGGTGGAGAAACCATTTGCTGGGGCCCAGCCGGGTGCACTGTATTGGGGTACATGCTCCGAGCAGCCGCTTTGCACTTTTCAAAGGCCGTGGCAGTGAGTGTTTGTTTCCAAGTGAGCTCAGGAGACGTTACGACTGTTACGGTTGTTGACGTCACTGGCAGGAGAAAAAGGGAGCGTGCGATTTGTTCACCTACACGACTCATTGGAGCATTTTTTTAGCTGATTGGTTAGCGCAGGCCTGTCACAATAAATTGATAAATTGAAGAATAAAAAAAAATCATCATTTGGACATGTGCATGTATGTCTGTTTGTTTTTCCTTTTCTCGCTGTACCCCACAGGCTGGATGACATGAGGGGTCACTCCACGTGTGTCTGTGTACCTTGGCGCTGTAGCAGAATGAACAGAGAGACTCCACCCACCTTTCAGCCCCCATTCTGTGGAGGCGGGGCTACTACTGAGTGGATCCACAACTGAGTGCTAGCAGTTAGCAAGCACACGCTAATATGAATGAAGGCACAACAGCCATAGTTTCTAAGTGGACTGACACAGCTCCAGTGTGGATGCGCAGCAGAAGCGTTAGATCAGCAAAGTAAATATCAAACAAAGGCTCACAGGCACTGTTGCTTGCTACATTGCACAAGACATGGCAGCCTTTCAATACAACTGCGAAGCCAACATTTCAGGAAATGTTCAACAGACTGCCTGGGAGAACGTCACAAAGAGAACGTGACAAACAGCCATTCCTCAACCATATCACCGAGTCAAAGGAAACCTGTCGAAGGACATCAGCAACATTGCATTATACTCCGTCACTACAGATATGTGCTCCAACTCAAACATGACCCCCAATACACTACGAAACTGCATGTGTGTGTGTGTGTGTGTGTGTGTGTGTGTGGAGAGGTTTCTTCTTAAAAGGACCCGACTATTCTGACCTATAAATGTAGTTAGAGTGTTAAACCTAACTACTACTGGTGTTAAACCATGCCAAAGTTTCACATAATCAGGTTTGTGCATTTGGAGGTGGGCCCTGAAAGAAGTTTTTTTTCTAAAACTAGCTCTCTGTGACATCAGAGTGCGCAGCTTCCTTATATGGGCATGTCTGTAGGCCAGATACACCCTCTGCCCTCCCCCAAGTCCTGCTTCTCTGTTTACGGTGTTAGCAATGTCTCCCAGGAAGTGTTTCTTTGGGTGTAAGGGAAATTGCTAAAGACGCCACCAAGTGGTTGGAGTTCCTGATTATCTACCGGCAAAAGAAATACATTTTCATCTCTCAAGGGCATTTCTCACTGGACTGTTTAGGGAACATGGGCCACTATGCAGCTGGACTAGCCCACAAACTTGCTGAAGCCCTACGCTTTTCCAACGTTACTTGGTGGTGTGGAAGAGTCAGAAGGGCCCGCAGTAAGTAACAGTTTATCAGTGTCTTTATTTTCTGGAAGTCATGGAGCAAAAGCACTTGTCTGTGTTGAGGACGCAGGGTTGCTAACAGCCTTTTCCCACCACAATTAGTGGCTCTACCAGAGTTTTTTACACACTGGTAGTCCCAAAACACATTAGACGTTAGCCGTGCTGTAGAAAAGCTAAGGCTAAAATGCTAAAGCTACTTAGTGTTGAGAGATGTATTGAAGTAACCTCTTTTCTTGAGAAACTTGGGACTGTCCAGCCTCTACTTCCGCATGGGATTGTGAATCCAACACATATGACATATGTTAAAAGGCCACATTTTAAAAAGATACATCACCTTTTATTATCAACTCCTTAGGGTTGTGACCAACCACAGTGAAGTGGAATAACTAAATGAAAATAGACAGTTTTCACATGAAGCATGAAATCAATTCAGCTGGAATAGGTGCAGATTGTGGAAGATCCAGAAAGCTTTGTGTGTGTGTTATTGCGTGTAGCTGCTCTACAGGAGTCCACAACTCAATACAAATAGATGTTTGGTGATTGGCTGTACCCCAGGGCATCTGTGGTTACAGCAGGAGATACCGCCGGCAGCGTGTGTGAGGAATAGGTCCTGCAAAGCACGTCCAACCAGTGATTGGTGTTATCATGGTATGAATCCATCCATGGATCCACAGATCCATCTCTTGGCTGCAAACTAATCTCACTGATCGGTTGCCTCTCCTTCTGCGTTCATGTTGTTGGGAGTAATAACCTTGGTTTTCACAAGCAAACATCAGTCATCTGCACAACCATACGGGGTGTAATCTTAAAGCCCCCCCCCATCCACGCGTCTGGCTTTAATCTCAGACATGCTCTCCAAACCCTCAGCCCCCGTCTGCTTCACCATTTTCCCCTACTCTTGACAAATTGCCCATTTCCCTCGCCTATGCAATCTCTGCACTCCTTTCCTGTGTGTGTGCATGTGTGTGTGTGTGCGTTGCAATGAAATGCCCCCCCCCCCACTACCTTGTCACAGCTATGTTTGTGTGTGTATTTTGTACATCTGTGTCTGCAGGGCAGTGTGCCGTAAGTGTCGTGTTTGTGTGCCTTTTTACCGCACGCTTGGCTGGTCTTGCACGATGGAGTGGGGGTGGGGGGTTGGGGGGGTCAAACTAGTTGCAAGCCAAGTCTATGTTTGCAAGGGCAGCTCACTCCAAGTGATAAAAGTAGAATAATCCTCTTTAAAGCATCTTAACGAGGTCAAATCTGTCGGGACTGCAAGGGGGAGGTGTGTGTGTCTGTGGGGGGTGGGGGAGGGGGTTTGGGCTAAGCCTTGGCTTGGTTCGTGCGAGATAATAATCAAAATCAAATTCCTGGCCCAAACAGGATTAGGCTCTTTCTGCGCTCCAAAGCCCCTGTCCACAGCAGCTGAAGACACACACACACGTACACACACACAAACACACACACTTGAGACATCTATCACAGCCAAGCTTTGGTCAGGGTTTTGGACGTGGTCTGTTGTGATATTTGTCTATTGGGGTTCTTCTTGGTGGGGGTGCCACAGGATCCGATGAGATTATAACATGACAAGATTTCTTGGCCAAGAAAAAACTGGCCATGAATGAATGAATGAGGGAAGGAATGAATGAGAAACTCCCAGCGTCAATATAGTCATGTCGTCTCATGTGGAAATGAAGATAGTTTTCTAGGACTTAACAGGATGCATCACAAACCAAGGCCGCCTGTCTTGAATATGGTAGTTTATTCCGTAAAATAATTGAGGCCAAAAAGCCAAACATGACATCCAGGGCGTACCTAACCGAGGTTTGACACCGCTTGGAGCAAGCGGGCCATGTTTTGACTTGATGCATCCTTCATAAAAGATGATTTCTTTCACACGGAAACATGTTTACGTTCCATTTCAATTCCAAAAAGAAGATCAGCGTACTTCTGTGGTCCCCTACCTTCTGGGACCCACAGACTGGCTTGTGTTCCCACAAATCTCATGATCTTACTGTACTGTACTGTATTATTTATGATGCACTGTGTAAAACTAAGACAGGAACATCAAATGAAAAACATTAAATGAATACAGAGCCACCATCCACCAGTACCAGCCTGGACTTTGTTGAGTTGGTTTTGGAACAAGCTGTGTGCTAGCATGAAGTAACTTGAGGCTGTGGAGCAGACAAATATACACATTAGTACTCCATAAGCTCATCAGATCTTACCTTGATGACAGTATACAGTATACCACTTTACAGTTGTATAGTCGTCCATCTGTGCAGCCTGGAGATGGGAAGGCCTGGGTTGGAATCTCCTCCTCCATCCCAAAAACATGTTAGCTTCATTGGCCAATCCAAATTGTCCATAGGTAGGAATGTGGGTGGGAATGTTTGTTTGTCTATATGTGCCCCTCTCCCCCAAAACAGCTGGGATAGGCTCCAGCATACATCCATGGATGGATGTTCTTTGCTGTGAATTTGAGCACTGCTAAAGGTTGTTGGAAAAGATTAGATTAGATTTTCTGTATTTCTTTCCAAAAGAGGATGGCCTACTTTATTTTAGCGCTTTTATGTCATATTTTTGGAATGTGCATCTTGCATGAAGCTTCATGTTCGGAAAAACATCCTGAAGTATTTATTGGAAAATATGGCGATCGAGTGGTTAGACCGCAGGCCTCACAGCTAGGAGACCAGGGTTCAATTCCACCCTCGGCCATCTCTGTGTGGAGTTTGCATGTTCTCCCCGTGCATGCGTCGGTTTTCTCCCCCATTCCAAAAACATGCTAGGTTAATTGGCCACTCCAAATTGTCCATAGGTATGAATGTGAGTGTGAATGGTTGTTTGTCTATATGTGCCCTGGGATTGGCTGGCGCACGGAGATGGCCGACCTGTGTGGCCTGCGTGTTAACCACTCGGGAATCAGGCATTGAACCAACAAAATGCCCCCAAGTATTTGTTGCCCCCAAGTTGTTGCTGACATTTAGAAGCCTTTGAAACAGGGCACTTTAGCTCATGTTTAGTTTTTTGTGCTTTTGGTTATTTGATTTATTGGATTTGAGCATAGCTAAGGGTTTCTTATGAAGGAGATTTTTGCATATTTTTTTGCAAAATGCTCAAGCCACTTAGCATTGAGAGACATCTTGAAGTAACCTCTTGTCTTGAGAAACTTGGGACTGTCCAGTCTCTACTTCTGGATGGGATTGGGAATCCAACATATATGGCTGGATGTTAAAAGCCCACATTTTAAAAAGATACATCACCCTTATCATCAACTCCTATACCGTTTATCAACTCCTAGAAAGTTGGCTTCACAGCTTGCTGCACAATACCAGAAATCTGTATGAGCACCCGGGAGTGTGATCAACCACAGCGGAGTGGGCGTGCCTGGAGGCGGGCTGTGGGTGGAATACATTAAAACAGAACATTTTGGCAGGAATCCAAAGAAATCCAGTTGAATAGGTGCAGATTGTGGAAGGTCTAGAAAGCTTTGTGTGCTGGTTATGGTGTGTAGCTGCTGTAGGAGTCCACAGCTCGATACAAAGGGTAACATGAGCATCATAGGTCCCCTCCAAGGACTGTCAAACAAAGTGGGAGGACAACAAAAATAAGTAAAAACCTTAGCAAATGTAAAATATTTGTGGACTGAAATATGGAGACATATTTCTCATATTGATAGACATTTAGACATTTACATAAAATGTGATTGTAGTTATTTCCAAGTTTGCCATGTGATTTTTTTTGTCATGATTGCAAGCCAGTGGTTGAGGACCCCTGGTGTCCTGAACTGGGGAAGAACCATAACTTAGCTAAAACATCAACTCTTGGCCTGAAGTATACTGATGAATATTCTGAAGAGGTGCTTCCTTTCTCTGTTTGCCTGCACATTGGAAGCGAGCGGTACAGACAGACACAGCCAGCGGATGAGCTGCCATCATCACGTCCTTGACTGGACTTGTTGCTATGGCAAACAACACAACAGCCCGCTGCCCAGAAATGGGCCAACTATTAGCCAGCGGAGATTTTCCGCAGCCGTTTAAGAGCGAGAACGAGATAACATCCAGTCATTAGCGAGTGCTTACAATTTCTGCGCTCTGTCCCTGCCCCCAACACACACACACACACACACACACACACACACCAGACTGAGATGTAAACAGTCAGGCAGTGCTTCAGGAAATACAATCCCCACACTCCTGCTGCCCTTAGGCAGGATTTATACAGAGGAGGATGTTTCCTATGTATCCTGCTGGCACTCTCTCTGTGTGTGTGTGTGTGTGTGTGTGTGTGTGTGTGTGTGTACGCACACGTTAAACAAACGCAACCTTAATTTTCTCCTAGCGTTGCCTTTAACACTTCCACCTTCTTGTTTAAAAACATACATGATGTTTTGCAATCAGCTTCACAAAGGTGGCAATGATGAGGCAAGGAAGAGGGCGTGTGTGTGTGTGCAGTGTGTGGTGTGTGGGGGGGGGTCTCTGAGTAGATTTCAGGTGGGATGGGATGGAAGGCGGGGCAGTAATTTCCTGAAACGACAAATCCCATTTATTCGCTGAAGACTGTCTCAATTGCCTGGCCGGTGCACAAAGCTTTTTAATGCTTTAATGACGTCTCACAGGAGCAGGGCAGAATGGAATTAGAGCTTGTCCTACATTTAAGTGCTGCCTCTGTGAGACGGAGAGGCCGTGTGGGCTGCATGATTCATGGCACTGGATATTTGGCCCTCTAGCAGCCAAGCATCATCTTCACAAGCTCATCACGCTCTGCACACACACACACACACACACACACACACACCTGGTCAGTGCTAAAACTTGCTAGTTTTGGCCCCATGGTTATTTATTTTGCAGGATGCATACACCTTTTTCACCTCAGCAGATGGTGTGCATCACGGTACCGCTCCAGTGTTTGATGAATATCCTGGACATCCGTCTGTTGCCAGCTGCTCCTGTACAACACCGTGCTTTGGTCCAGGCAGATCTGGAACACGCATGGAGATCCTCCTCAGATTTCCAATCAACATTTGCAATAAAAATGATTAGATTACATTCAGCTCTAGAATCTTCCCCTTCTGTCTTTGATCGCCATTGTTGACTGGCGTGCCTCACACACATTTCAGGTATCAAACTACTGTATGTTTCTATGGTGTGTTCAAGGACCACAGAACAAAGGGTGAAATATCAATGCTTGAACAAAAGGCATGATCAGTTAACGTGTAACAATCACACTTCCTTTTAGAACTGTCCAAGCTACAACTCAAACTAAGGAGGACCCCACACACATGTACTACACTACACGTAGGCTGATGTACTACATGCTGTACACACATGTACTGTACTAACATCCACATACAGTACACACAGTCACATGACATGACTTACATCAGAAGTCATCAGTTGACGTCAGTAGTTTGATGGCTTTCACTTCCTGAATGAAATGTGTTTTCTACACTTGCCAAACACAGATCGATGTAGTTGGATGGAAAGAATATAAATGGATGTAGTTGGATGGGAGGAATATAATGGATTTAGTTGGATGCTAAGAATATAATAGATGGAGTTGGATGGGAGGAATATAATGGATGTAATTGGACATAAATGGATGTAGTTGGATATGAGGAATATAAATGGATGTAGTTGGATGGGAGGAATATAATGGATGTAGTTGGATGGAAAGAATATAAATGGATGTAGTTGGATGGGAGGAATATACATAGATGTAGTTGGATGGGAGGGATATAATGGATGTAGTTAGATGGTAGGAATATAATGAATGTAGTTGGATGGTAAGAAGATAATGGATGTAGTTGGATGGAAAGAATACATATAAATGGATGTGGTTGGATGTGAGGAATATAATTGGATGTATTTGGATGGGAGGAATATAAATGATGTAGTTGGATGGGAGGGATATAAATTATGTAGTTGGACGGTAGGAATATAATGGATGTAGTTGGATGGAAAGAATACAAATGGATGTAGTTGGATGGAAAGAATACAAATGGATGTAGTTGGATGGGAGCAATATAATGGCTGTCGTTGGATGGAAGAATATAAATAGATGTAGTTGGATGGGAGGACTATAAATGGATATAGTTGGATAAAAATGGATGTAGTTGGATGTAAGGAATATAAATGGATGTAGTTGGATGTGAGGAATATAATGGATGTAGTTGGATGTGAGGAATATAAATGGATGTAGTTGGATAAAAATGGATGTAGTTGGATGTAAGGAATATAAATGGATGTAGTTGGATGTGAGGAATATAATGGATGTAGTTGGATGTGAGGAATATAAATGGATGTAGTTGGATGGGAGGAATAAAAAATGTAGTTGTACATAAATGGATGTAGTTGTATATAAATGGATGTAGTTGTATATAAATGGATGTAGTTGGATGGAAGGAATATAATGGATGTAGTTGGATGAATGAATCCTTACACCCCTACTATTTACTATTTATCCTATGAGTAGTTTTTCAACAACATTAGCTCAATCCATCCATCCATTTTCGTCCACTTATCGTGCCCCTTTCGTCCAGGTCGCAGGGGCAGCAGTCTCACTTGGGAAGTCCAGTTCCTCAGGTCTGTACAAGACATCGGGATACTTGAACACTGGGATGCAAACCGCCCCAGTAAATGCTGACGGTCTCAGCCTGATGCGGAGTGACCACCCCAGATATCTCAGTCACGATGATGTAAGGGTCTGCGTTCGTGTCTTCAGACTCTGCTTCCTCTATGGAAGGTATGTCAGTGGGAGAGAACGGCCTCTGGCGAGGTCAGCAGGCTTCCGTCCCCACTGTAAACAGCGTGGCCCTGCGTCCCCTTTCTGAGGTGAAAGGTGTGCTCCCATGGCCTCACCGAACTCTTCCTGAGTTTTTGCCTTGACCAGACCCACGTAGCGCTTAGCCTGCTGGAGCCTGTCAGCTGCTTCAGGAGTCCCACAAGCCAAGCCGTTCATTTATTCTGTGTTTATGGTAGGAGGTAGAGCTTTGGGACTTTGGGACTTCATTTAAAGCAGTAGCACCCAGGCTGAAGGAGTGTGGGCTGCTGAATATGTGTGGGCCCCTGCTGCCATTTAGCTGTAGCATCACACATTCTATATAAATGACCCACGTCGAGTGAGATGTGCTTTCTGTTGGAAATAAAATACCTACCCTAACTGGTGCTACACTTGACTACTAATGGTTGAATGTTGACCACTCAGCTGACTGCAAAAAACATCATGGATGCTTTATTTCCTGGCCTTTCTGACCATGGAAACACAAATATCTGCTCAGACATTTGAAAAGGTGGATTTAGTGTGAATTCATGTTGTTTCCGCCATTCAAAAGGATGCAATTTTAAATGGTTGCTAGACATGGCGCAAAGCAGATCTAGGGCAACAACTCCAGCCCTGGGCTCACTGGGTCCAAACCTGCAGGCACACACACAGAAAGCCAAAGCCAAGCGGTGCAGGGAGCAGTTATCGCAGCGTGATATGTGAGGCGGCCTGCAGTTAAGTGCCGTGTGTTGACACATGCTCAGTGTGGCACACAACCAAATAGCTGTGCTGCTGTTTGATGATTGTCTTCCTGCGCCAGCACGGTCCACAGAGATAATGGAAATAGCTTGTTTGACTTTACAGCCTCGTGTCTCACAGCAACAGCTTGTTCTGTGCAGACGGAGGGTTCCGTATGGCAGCACTGAGATGATTCAAGTCATCCACGGCAGCGTATGGACATTCTGTCTGATTTTTGTTGAAGACTCTTGCCCCTTTCACACAGACATACGCTGAATCAGAGACGGAACGGTAGGCTAACCCATCCATCTTGACCACATCACACCATGCAGTAAACAGAAAGAAGAAATTGGGGATTTTTGTTAATTGCTATGGTGCAGTGGGTTCCCAAACGTTTCACAGTCCCTGCCCATTCTTTCACCACACAATATCAGTGATATCTTTAGCATGAAACACTTTTCATGCACAACAGAACCTTCACAGTGACTTATCTGTTCACACAACAGTCGACAACGCCTGGCCACACCACAGTGGCTAGCTACTAGCCGGCTAGCAACTAGCTTGAGCACACACTGGCTCCCGATGCCCCAGGCTGCTAGCCAAAGGTAACGCTAGCAGAAAGCTGACTCCATCATTGTGGATGATGGACGACATGCCAAAAAAGTTCCCTTGTGGTCCACTCTAATGTGCACGTGGGCTTAAGTTGTTTTTTTAGAGACAAGAGAAACATCTTGACCATGATTCGCGGGGCTTGAATCCATCGCAGCTGTACTGTTCAGGTTGTCTCGTCCTTTAGAGGATGAATAGGTTGAATCGATTCCTTGGCCAAAGGATACAGTGACGCCCAAAGGATACCTGGCTGACGGTATCACAGACATGGTTGACATAAACCGGACCAACTTGTCTTGGCTTAAGGACTTCTACAAGTTGTTTTGGGGAAGAAGAAAATGTGGACAGGGGTGAGTCATGCCAGTACGAATCTTCACGTATTATGTTGGCTTGTCATCAAAAGTCACTTCTGGTCACATGACGGTGAAAGGTTGGCGACGGGTTGGTGATGTCATTGTTTCTGAAAACCAGTGGTTTTGCTGGTTTACAGAGCTTTACAGGGCACCCATAACCAGAAGGCCCCGGGGCAGACCCAGGACACGCTGGAGGGATTATGTCTCACAGCTGGCCTGGTAACCCCTTGGTTTCCTCCCTTTGGAGCTGGAGGAGGTTCCTGGGGGCCGGGATTCTGGGCTTCCCTAACTGCTGACCCCGCCACCCAGACCTGGGTAAGCGGAGGAGAATGGAATGGAATGGCACCCATAACGGTGTGGACGAAAGGCTGACAGCATAAAATACTGGACGCCTTTGACCTGGAAATGTTTGCGTGCGGATAGCCCCTTAGATAGGTTGCGTTACTCCTGAAGATTTGATGTGGATGCTTCTCAGATGGTAGAATGGCACGGGTCTCAGGGTGACTAAGCCGGTTCTGTGGGGAATGTCTGTGGGTCTCGCCTCAGTATCAACCAAATGCATGCCTGGAGTGGAAGTGACTGAAGTTGTGGTCATTGTATTGCATGGCTGTGCTTGTGTGACTGCTGAGGTGCGTGTTTGCTGAGTGGCATGGGAGGGGGGGGGCAAGCTATCCCTAATAGCACCAGTTTTTTCTTACTGGGAAGATGTTAACTTTCCCCAGCTGTGGCACCAAGAGATGTGGTCCCTGGGTGGCTTTGACACCAGCAGACGTAAAGTGGACAGATTTACAAGGAGTCCAAACAGCATTAGTCAAGCGTGGTGAAGAATGATCGTTCTGGCTCGTTATGCTGGGGAGGTGGCCCTATTTCTACTTCAAATATGGCTGCCCCCTCTATTTTTATGCAGGATATGAAAAACAAATGTTTTGTCGTAATGGATGTAGACTGGATTTGTAGACCGTGTGTCAGCGCTCCTCTTGCCCTGCCCCACTCCTTGCATACAGGAGGAGAGAGAAAGGACGGAGCAGAAGAACATGAAGGAAATGACAAGTTTCGGTGTTGCCAACTTGGCCACTCTGGCTAAAACTGGCAACATTCTGAATCCTCTCGGCCCCATATTTCCTCAAACGGCACTAGCAACAAATTTAGCTGCTTTTTCTGGGAGTTGTCACTCTGCATAGTGGAGATCCACACTTCCCCAAAGTGGATCTGGGCCTGTTTTACAGAATGGCATCGCTAACGTAAATGTAGTCTTCATGAAATGATTATCTTTACACTCAAACCTCATTGGGACTCGCTCTCTTGGAGGCTGGAGGCCAGTCTGGATCAAATTATTTCTTTCACTTGGTGGAAAAAAATGTTGGGCTATACTATATTGTATATGGACATTCAATGTCAATATACTGGGATGTGAGTTTGTGTCCATTTCGCCCAGCCTGGTTTGAGGGGAATGTTGTGCTAATCTGGTGTGGTGTTTTGTCCTCCTGGGCAGGCTTCATCACAGCAGCTGAAGTTCACCACGTCTGACTCGTGTGACAGGATCAAGGATGAGTTCCAGTTCCTCCAAGCACAGTACCACAGGTACACATCACCCACGAAGCAAAATGCACCTTCTTTCCACATAAAGCTGTCACACGACCTTCAGGGTCCACTGTAGAAATGTTAGGATGTTGATCTGGGCTGAATGTCCACTGATGCCACTGTAGGAACTAACAAACTGGACTATTACAAGTCTCTCATTTTGATGAACGTTCTTATGATGAAAAAAAAAACATAATTCATTCATTAATTTTCTGCCAGTTATCCTCACGAGGGTCGTAGGAGTGCTGGAGCCTATCCCAGCTGTCTTCGGGTGAGAGGCGGGGTACAACCTGGACTGGTGGCCAGCCAATCACAGGGCACATATAGACAGACAACCATTCACACTCACATTCATACCTATGGACAATTTGGAGTGGCCAATTAACCTAGCATGTTTTTGGAATGTGGGAGGAAACCGGAGTACCCAGAGAAGACCTGCGCATGCACGGGGAGAACATGCAAACTCCACACAGAGATGGCGCACTAACAACTAGAAACACCGTGCAAAAAAACATAACAATAACAATAATTTCATATATATTAAGTAAGAAAAATAATAAATAGTTGGGACTTGGATAATTATACGTGAACTGAAATGGAGGTTGGAGGTTCAATTGGACAGACAGACTTCGTTCATCTCCAAGAGGAATTTCATTTCGAGCAGCTCTTCCAAAATGTCAAAATAAAGGTAATCACCCAAAGGGGACCTATGATGCTGATTGTGGGCCCTTTGCTACACACAATAACCCTAACAGAAAGATTTCTAGATCTTCCAGAATCTGCACCTATTCCAGCTGGATTTCTAAACAGTCTGTTTTCATTTATTCCACACATGGCCCACTCCGCTGTGATTGGATACCCACTGCTGAACCCTACTTTCTACTTGTATATAGGAGTTGATAAATGAATAAAGCCTTTGGAGAGCTGCTTGAAGTGGTTAGGAGCTACAGGTACGTACTGTAGCTCATGATCTACTGGCTGGAGACTCCTGACTTACCGTGTATGAACTCAGAGAGTGGTAATGTCGGTCCGTGTTTACTCAGGGCAAGCATAGTGTGTATGACTTGCATGCACCTTTACCGGCTAGAACGCACCACTTCTGTCTTCAGCAGCCGTTTGGCAGATATTTCACGTTCATGTTCACAAAAACACCTTTGTGTCAAATGCCATTGACAGATGAAAATATGTTTCTCTTGCCGGGAATCGCCAACACCAACCACTTCTGCTTGAGCTTGCCTGGTAGAAAGACTTCCTGGGAGCCATAGCTAAGTGTGGCTGTGGGGAGGGCAGTCCTAGAGCGCAATGGTCCGGCTTGAAGCCTGGCTCCCTGTGACAGCCTGGTGTTACAATAAATTCTGTATCCGAGTGTTCAGAGCCATCCTAAACTTCTGTCAGAGCTCACTTCCAAATGTACAAACCTCATTATCTGAAAGTTTGACATGGTTGAACACCTATATACCACCTACATTTATAGGTCAGAAAATAGGTCCCCTTTAAAAGTTGTCCGTGATGGAACGGAACCTCCTCAGTGTCCTTTGGTCTGCCACAGATGCCAGGCTGTCCAAAAGACTGTTTCCCAGGCATGTGGGATCTAAATGAAGACTAAATTAAGTGTGATTTAGATTTGAGCCAAAACGACCCAACCCGACTCTAGTGTATCCAAACAGGTGAGACTCTTGAAGGTCTTCCTTTTTGTTCCTTTCTACCTGATCTTGGGTGATGACATTCTGGCCGTATTTTTACTTCCTTTGGTTTGGGTAATTCCCACAATGGTGAGCAGCAGCGTTTAACCCCCCCAACACAGCCCCCTTCAGACAGCCTAAGCGGCGTTGAATGAAAAGGTTTTTTTCCCCGACTCTTGACAGAGAACATGCATACAGTGCCTGCCTGTTGACTCAGGAGGGAGGGGGTTGGGGGGGGGGGTGAGATAGGCAGGGTGGTGAGGGAGTCACAGTGGAAGCTTTGTAGTGATCTGCTGCAGCGCTGTGCCTGTCTGTTGTGCAAGCCTTTAAAAGGCAAATGTACAACAGGCGCTCCCTTGGGAATACGAGCAGCCATTGTATCTGTCTTTGTCTTCCTCCTCCTCCTCCTAATTCCCTTCCTCGCCTCCCCTCCCTCGCTCACATGCATAAATAGATCAGGGAATACATAAATCAAAATAAAGATGACAGCAGGAGCGATTTAGAGAGGGTAGAATCAGCAATAAAACTCCATCAAAGTGTCTTTTGAGAGCAGCGGTGCATGCCTGGGGGCTGATGAGCACCAATCACAAAAGCCAATCCCAGGTAGACTGACAGGGGTGGGGGGTGTTGCCATGACAATCAGCACACAGCCTACAAACGTACACTTGAGGAGCAGAAAGCCGAGCATTTTGGATTCAGGCGGCAACAGCAGCGGTCATGTGGGATGCGTTAGCCGTGCATTGGTGAATCCGTGTAAGATTTACACAAAAAACAGATTGCCTTCAGATGACACCCCCATTGCTCTGTGCTTTCCAGTCATTATTGCTTTGGGTGTGCAGGCTGTCAGCAGCAAGGAAAGATGATGCTAATCGCTAATCTGCAGATCAGTGGCCTCATTTAGAAAGCTTGTCAGCACTGGTAAAATGTGCGTACACGACTTTGGTCCCAAACGTTTTTTTATAGACAAAATCGATGCTGGAAAATAAGAGCGTGTATTCTTCTGCGTACTTTCACTCATGGGTGGCACTCAGTGGATGCCCGAGCCACCTCCACTGGCTCCTCTCTGTGTGAAGGAGCAGCAGCTCCACTCTGAGCTCCTCCCGGATGATTGAGCCTCTCACCCTATCTTACGGTGCGACCTGGAAATGACCCCAAGGTGACGTGTAGTGCTTAGAATCATCAACCAGGTAGAAATAGTCGAAATACCATTGGTAATTCCCAGGTCCTTACCAGAAGCAACGCACCATCTAGAGCAGGGGTGGGCAAACTACGGCCCGGGGGCCACATGCGGCCCACCAAGTGTTTGAATCCGGCCCGCCAGTTGCTTTTTCAGTATTTCAACTTTTAACATACAAACTGGCAACATGTCTTATTTAGTCATTTTTTTTTAAATGTAAAATTTAGTGACATAGTTTGATGTTTAAAGTGCTCCTGAAAAAAGCCACATGAGAACATACAGCTACAATTAGACAAATCATTCAAGGAAAATGTGTGTGTTAAATACATGTTCTGGCCCCCTGGACAATTTTGTTAACTCAATGCGGCCCACGAGTCAAAATATTTGCCCACCCCTGATCTAGAGGGAGGGTAGAGGGTCATACATACGTAAATCGGTTACTGGATCTTGCAGGGTCTGGATGCACAACTAGGCTGGGAATACCTGACTTTGAGGATTCACCCTCAGCTGGGGAGGTTCAGCCCGTGAGATGGAGTAGTTAGGTAGGGAGGTGTGCCTGCTTCATACACAAGGAGTGGGGTCTTCCACAACCTCGGTACCAAGGGTTTAAACATAACCTTCGGTCATGATACGCAGCTCATGACCATAGGTGAGAGTGGGAACGTAGATGAGAGCTTTGCCTTCTGGCTCAGCTCCCTCTTCACATGACGGTTCGGTACAGCGACCGCATTTCCGCAGATGCTGTGCCGATCCTTCTGTCGACCTCAAACTCCAACCTTGGCTCACTTGTGAACAAGACCACGTGATACTTTAACTCCTCCACCCTCCCAACCCAGTGGGAGCAAACCACCCTTTTCCCCAATGAGAATCACAGTCTCGGATTTGCAAACCGCCCCAGTAAATGCTGATGGTCACAGTCTGATGAGGCCATCAGGACCTCATCGTCTGCTAACAGCAGAGATAAGATCCTAAGACCCCCAAACCGGGCTGCTTTTGACGCCTTGGCTGCACCTACAAATTCTGTCCATAAAAATGTTCAACAGAACGGGTGACAGAAAGGGCAGCAGGACCAGTGCCATCAGAAATTCACGTTATCGGTATGCTAAATATGCTAAATAAAGAATACAGTCGATGGACATAAATGTTACTCAGTATTTCTAGTCACAAAAAATGAACATTGCAAAACAACTCAAATAGACTTCCTTTGTTCACATTATACATAATTTAAAGGTCCCTCACATTAAATATGTTATATATTATTTGTAGTCATCTTCTACATTGTTCCATTGATAAAAGCAAACGATAAATAAGACATTTATAGTTGATGGCTCCAGCCGTGATAAACTTGCTCTTGCTGTTGACACCATGGTTGTACTATCGCTCAGGTAAACAAACATGGCGGTGTACCAGGCAGAGGATGTTAACAGTAATGGAGCTTGAGCTGCACATGGTGTATTCTTCTGCTAAAAAAGCGCTGCAGGCCGCCGCGTATCAACATGCTACGATGACCAAAGGGCGTACGCTCTGACATGCGGATTAGCAAAATGCCAAAAGTGAAGCTAACTGTGAGTAATCTGACAGTATAATCTGTGTGACGATGACACAGCTCCTACGCAGCCCCAGCTCTAATGGAGCCTTTGCTTCCTGACAGAAATGTGCACACCCCATCAGAGATTGTAGACGTGCAGCCTGATGTGAACCTATCTTTACATCATCCCGTCCCCACATCAGATCATACCCTGTCAGACCACTGTGTCGGAACCAGCTCCTTCCATCAACAGATTTTCTTTACACCTTTCCTCCTACCTCCTGTCTTTTCCACTTTACCAACTGCCTGACTTGTTGACGTGTCCTCCTTTGTCCTGTCACCTCGTGTGTCATCAGCGCTGACGTGATTATAGCTAATGGCTGTCGCAGGGAAGCGGCTCACCGGGGACGCTCAGGCGCTATTTTTAGATTGATTTATGTGGTTTTACATTTTTTTTACAGCAGACATTCTCACATAGCATGTGAGCAGAGTTCACATGGACTTTGACCTGCACGTGTCAGCTGGCATCGTGGAGATGTGGAGATGTTACCGCTCCATGTTGGTGCTGATGATGAAGGTCAGGATGAGGACAGTAATGATGATGAAGATGGCAAGGCTGACAAGGGAGGCGGTGCTGACGCTGCCAAAAGTGGAAGTAGTGATGTTGACTGAGGTGACCGATGCAGCAATGCTCTACTTGTGTCTCACTCCCTTCCTCTTCCTTTCTTTTCCAGCCTCAAGCTCGAGTGTGACAAGTTGGCCAGTGAGAAGTCAGAGATGCAACGTCACTACATCATGGTGAGTCAAGCTGCCCTCAATCCAACTATCCAGCCATCTGGGTCCAATGGTCAAGGGCAGGGGTCGGCAACCCAAAATGGTGAAAGAGCCACCATATTGGACAAAAAAAACAAAAAACAAATATGCCTGGAGCCGCAAAAAATCAAAAGCTTTACTAAGCCTTATAATGAAGGCAACACATGCGCTATGTATCTATATTAGCTATATTAGCCTACTATCAAAATGACTAAGTTGGCTACAAATACATAATGAGCCTTCATAATCAAATGTTTATTTTCCCTGCAGCGCATCCTGTAGGGAATGACGCACCACGTGACTACTCTGTTGTATGATGCCGCCTCAAGTTTAACTTCATTACAATATTAATAAATTATGTTTCAAATTATGATGTCATTTTTATTTTGAGGATTCAAAAAATTAATTAAAATTAAAATTAAAATTAAAATTAAAATTAAAATTAAAATTAAAATTAAAATTAAAATTAAAATTAAAATTAAAATTAAAATTAAAATTAAAATTAAAATTAAAATTAAAATTAAAATTAAAATTAAAATTAAAATTAAAATTATCAATACTTGTATGAAGGGCTGCACGGCGGTGAGTGGTTAGTGCCCAGACCTCACAACTAGGGCTGACACCATATTGAATTCTATGGGTTAGGAATGGGATGGTACTTAAGTTCATATGTGAGTCACGGCAGGTGGGCAAATACTTTTGGTCATATCGTGTATGTATAGAGCATAAGGAGTGTAGACAGTCATACAATATATTACTTAACAACGTTCCTTTTAAGGTGTCACAGCGGCTTTCATTTATATTGGCGGGCCACCATGATCACTTACATGTAGCTGAAACCCTGCATCATCCATCCATCCATCCATACTTCCATCATCCATCCATCCATCCATACTTCCATCATCCATACTTCCATCCATACTTCCATCCATACATACATCTGTCATCCATCCATTCATCCATCATCTGTCATCCATCCATCCCTCCATCATCTATCCATCATGCATCCATCCATCCCTCCATCATCCATCCATCATTAATCCATCCACCATGCATCCACCTATGCATCCATCCACTCATCCATCCATCATCAAGGCATCCATCCATTCATCCATCCATTCATCCATCATCTGTCATCCATCCATCCCTCCATCATCTATCCATCATGCATCCATCCATCCCTCCATCATCCATCCATCATTAATCCATCCATCATGCATCCACCTATGCATCCATCCACTCATCCATCCATCATCAAGGCATCCATCCATTCATCCATCCATTCATCCATCCATCCATCCATCCATCATGCATTCATGTTGTATGTGGATAGGTAGAGTAACTCCAGGTAGGTAGGTAGAGTAACTGGTGTCATCCATGGTATTTAGGTGCATAGCAAATACTATAGATGTGATAAAGAGAGTAAGTAGTGAAAGAGAAAAACATAAGACTAATCGTATGTGGTGGAATGTTCAAATAATACTTCCAGAATCATGTGAATCATTTTTAGCAAGTATTTCTACTTAGTCTTTATCATTGCTCGATCCTACAAGCTAATCACTTGAAATCACACAAACACCTCCCTTCGAACACAAACACACTCACTCACCCCCCCCGCCCCCCTTTTTTTGCTTTTATCCTGCCCTGCATCTTCTTTTCCCTCTCCTCACATACATGTATACACACACACACACACACACACACACACACACACACACGGCTCGGGGCTAATCTCATTGTATCTGGCAATGTAGCCTTCTGATGTTTCGCCTCTAATTGATCCTCTGACTAGCTTTAATCTCATCTAATCTGTGCCGCCAACACACACACTCACACACACACACACTCACACACACACCTCCTCTTGGTCTGCACAGACTCAGCTTGATGGCAGCTCCATACAGTAAACACACACAGGCAGTGAAAGGCTAAGTGGTGTACAGTCATTTCATTGGTAACAGACCCAACTGCGATGAGTGAATTTCCTCCAAGCAGGATAGAAAACCTGTTTATGACCTTCTAAATACACGTTTTAACATTACTAGAGCCCTCTAGACATGAAATAACACCCCTATGGTCACCTTTACACTCCTATTAGCCAATATAGTAGACGTAATCAGAGACAATAGGACATTCATATCTTCATTCATTCACCCCCTGGACTGGTGGCCAGCCAATCACAGGGCACATATAGACAAACAACCATTCACACTCACATTCATACCTATGGACATTTGGAGTGGCCAATGAAGCTAACATGTTTTTGGAATGTGGGAGGAAGCCGGAGTACCCGGAGAAAACCCACACATGCACGGGGAGAACATGCAAACTCCACACAGAGATGGCCGAGGGTGGGATTGAACTTGGGTCTCCTAGCTGTGAGGCCTGCGTGCTAACCACTCTCACACCGTGGGAGTTTGGCCGTGGCTGAATTACACCCGTGTCAGGATGGCTGTCAATGAGTCAGCATTTTTATTTCAAATGGACACAGGACGATGGCTGTGTTTGAAACCGCATATTAACTACGACATACTTCCATGCCCATAATATCCACACTCCATACTGCATACCCACAATTTAAGCTAGCTGAAGTGAGCAACGCACTTTCGGTTATTTTCACAAAATAAAACACCCCCTTACTTTTCTCATACAAAAAAACATAGTGATAAATCACTGCTTTTACTTTGAAAACAAGAAGCGAACCAACTCGCAACATATCCTGTTGACACCGCCGTTTGGTCCATGCTGCTGCTCAGTGTTGAGCCAATGTTTTGGGTTTTTTTCGCGATGACGTCACGTTGTGTTGCATCCTGGGTAATTTGAGTGTGAGTAGTAAGCTGATGAGACATACTCAACATTTCTGGCGAATGCAGTATGCATCCGGGAACTTCTCGCATACTCAAAAATGGCATACTGCCAGTGTAGACACACTGCATCCTTAAAGAGTTTGTATGAGTAGCATGAGTAGTAAATATGCGGTTTCGAACACAGCCACTGTCCTCCAGGCTCTAAACACCAACAATTTTTTTATTTTTATTTTTCTCTTTATTTGGGCAAATATATGAATCATAACAGTGCATTTCTTACATCAATCAAAATCAAAATATAACTTTCCATTATTTACATTTGTATTCAACTATCTGATAGCAAGCCCAAAAGGAGTAGGCTGAAGCAAAAGCTTATAAATGCCTACCCCTTTTTGCAAGATATAATCATGTTCATGCCACTGTCTTGTTTCCCCTGTTATTATTATCATTGTAATATTATTCTTATTATCATTATCATTATTGTTATAATCTTCATCATCATTACCATCATTATAATCATCATTAATATTACCATTTTCATCATTGTAGTTGAAGATTTTGTGATTTTTTATTTTTAATTATTTAATTTTACAGACTTCATTGCTTCTTGTACAGTGTAGAAATTTCATCTGTTATTTTCAGAAATCTACAGTCTTTGTGTGTCAATTTATTAGCCCACTTTTTTGTAACATTTACTTATTTTCTGGATTGCATGTGTCTAATCTTATGCATTAAAAAACAAGAACTTGAGACTGTGTCTGGACAGGTGACCAACCCAAACATCAGTTTCTTCTTGTTAAACCCTACCTGAGGTTTTTAGACGTGTTTATTATTTTGTGTGTGTCTAGTCTTGTGCATTAGGAAGCAAGGTTTTAGGTCTGTGCTCAAACCAATTTTTGAAGCAATGATGTCTTGCTGTACATTATTACTATTTATTGTAAAGTAATAATTAATAATAATTAATGATAATAATAATGATAATCACTACCTCTATATTTATGCATGTTAGCCTAGGTACCTCTAACAATTTATAGTTACAAAGGTATTAAGGTAATATTCTTACATTTGTCATATCAGTCAATCAGAGATTCCAGGAGAGATGACAAGACAGTAGAATGATCACTATTAAAATTCTATTCCCACTTATATTTATAAACAGACACTTAGCTTATACTGTGTCACATTTCATCGAATTTACGACTAAATTAAA